>NW_006399879.1:1616021-1621438 GCF_000299155.1 Elephantulus edwardii | reverse complement strand
GGGAGGGGAGGGGAGGGGAGGGGAGAGGAGAGGAGAGGCTCTGCTGCCCCTTCCCCCACAACCAGACCTTGGCTGGGCCCCACAGGAAACAGGGGGCGTGGCGGCAGTGGGACCACCCCCAGGCTGCAGCTTAAAAGCTCAGCCAGGTCGGAGGCTCCCCACCCTCCACCATGACAGCCTGGCTGCTTGTCCTGCTGCTGCCCCTGCTCCAGCCCCGCGCCGTCCAGCCCGCACCCCCAACCTGCTACTCCCGGATGCTGGGCCTCAGCCAGGAGATCGAGGGTGCCTTCCAGACTCTGCAATCCATGGAGGCCTCGGTGAGTGTCCCTTACCTGCCCGTGGCCAAGGAGGTCCATGCTGGCCAGCATGTGGCCGTGGGTGTCCTCACCCCCTTCATAAAGATGCAGTGCCGAGAGCAAACAGACCTGTACCTTGTTCTCTCCCAACATCCTCTTGCAGGGAGCGCTGGTAGACTAGTGGTAAGGAGCGGGGCTGCCAGCCCAAAGGCAGACTGTTCAAATCCACCAGCTGCTCCTTGGGAGAAAGATGGCCCATCTCTTCTCATGTGATTCACAGCTTCTGAAACCCCACAGGAGGGCCAGCTGTGAGCGGGTCCTTTCTGAACGGCACACTACAACCATCCCTCCTGAAGACAAGCCTGGAGACCCCAGGTGTCAGAGCAGGGCTGCCCTGCAGCGTTTGCCAGGGCTTCCTGTTTAGAGAACAGATTGTTGTCAGGTGTATGACCCAGCCATCCTGTGAACATCAGATCTGACCCCTGCCCTGTCCTGGGCCGTCCTCATCATCATCTGACACACCTGAGCCCACTGCTGCAGTCACTGTGTCAGACCGTCCAGTTGAGGGTCTTCCTCTCTTTTGCTGACCATCTACCTTTCCAAGGAAAGGTCTCCTAACACCATGTCCAAAGTATGTGAGACAAGGCTTCGCCATCTTTGCCTTCAAGGAGCACTCTGGCTGCTCTGTCCCCGAGACATAGGGCACATGGTCAGGGATTTGTTGTTGCAGTTGTTGAAGCTGCTGGATGGATTTGAACCACCACATTTTCTATTAGCAGAAGAGGTGTTAATTACAGTGCCACCATGAGGTCACTCTGAGCAGACAATGGGCCCCACAACACCCAACAATGACAACTCTACCGACAACACGAAGGGTTTGCTTTTTAAAAAGGTGTTGTTGTTGTTGTTGTTGTTGTTGTTGTTGTTATGTGCCATCGAGTCGCTTGCAACTCATAGCGACCCTTTGTACAACAGCCCTAAACTCCGCTCTGTCCTGTGCCAATCGCACTGTCTCTGACACTCCCATCCCAATTATCTCAGTCACTGAATCAATCCACCTCATAGAGGGCCTTCCTCTCCTGCGCTGTCCCTCTATCCTCCCAAGCATGATGTCCCTCTCTAAGGACCTGTCTCTCCTGACAACATGCCCAAAGTATGTTAGATGGAGCCTCAGAATCCTTGCCTCCAAGGAGCCACCCGCTTTAACCCTTTCCAGGACAAATCTGTTTGTTTTCCTAGCAGTCCATGGTATTCTCAATACTCTTCTCCAGCACCACAGCTCAAAGGCATCAATTCTCCTTCTGTCCTCCTTGGTCATTGTCCAACTCTCTGATGCATAACAAGTGATTGCGAAGACCATGGCCTGTATCAGATGGACCTTAGTCTCCAGAGACACCATTGCTCTTCAGTACTTTGGAGAGGTCCCTAACAGCAGACTTTCCCATGGTACAAGGAAAAATGACTAAGAGGTCACAATGTTCGGTTGTAACTTGCCTGTACAGAGCTGTCATTAAACACAGACAAGCTCTTGGCAGAGACAAGAAGCCCGGGGTTAAGTGAGAACAGAGAACTCTGCTTCTGGAGTCCCTGGTGGCACAGAATTTAAGGGACTCTGCTGTCCTTGATGAGCTGGACTGACGCAGTGAGTGACCTCACTGATGGACTCAAGTGTGTCAGAGAGGATGAGGATGGCTCGGGACAGGGCGGGGTCCAGACCTGCTGTTCTTAGAGTTGCTATGGGTCATAACTGTTGTACATTTGGTCATGTTGTGAGGAGAGACCGGTCCTTGGAGAGGGACATCATGCTTGGGAGGGTGGAGGGACGGCGCAGGAGAGGAAGGCCCTCTATGAGGTGGATTGATTCAGTGACTGGGATAATCAGGATGGGAGTGTCAGAGACAGTGCGATTGGCACAGGACAGAGCGGAGTTTAGGGCTGTTGTATATAGGGTCGCTATGAGTCGCATGCGACTCGACGGCACATAACAACAACAACAACATGGGTCATAATCGGCTCAATAGTATATAACAACAACAGCAGGTGCTAATTGAGAAGAGGAGGGACCAAGGGCACCCAGAAGCAACTCAGAAGAAATACCTGGCAACCCACTTAGGAAAAATTCAGCCGGTGCAAAGCCCCAGGGTGTATATAGTTCTATGTTGCCTCACGGGGCCCAGGGGTGCGCTGTGAGCTGATGTCAGCTCCAAGCCAATGGAAAATACTAGTGTATTTCACTTAATAGTGTATTTGCTTCATTAGCTAAACATTAGCTTGCATGCTAAGAGGGTGACCAAGCCCTGGACTGCTGATTAAAAGGCTGGCAGTTCGAATCCACCGCTGTTGCTGCCACCCCTTAGGAGAAGGCTGAGGTAGTGTGTGCCTCAACTAGAGATTCCCAGCCTTGGAAACCCAGGGGGCAGTTCTGCTGTGTCCTGAGGGTTTGCTGTGGCCTCAGTGGAGGTGGGCGGTGGAAGAGGGTCACTCATGAGCTGCGGCCTTGTCTGCTGTGCAGCCTCAGCTGCTGGCCTCAGTCTCCTCATCTGGAAAAGGGGTTTGTAGAACGTCCTCCGTGAGGGGGGCCTGGAGGGCTGAGGGCATGGGCAGTGTGAGTGCTCAGCCGCTGGACCCTGCACCACGCTTCCATGAGGTGGGCTTTGCCTTATCAAGCTAGGACTCATTGTCACCACGTTGGACCTGCCTCACATCCGACCTCCAAGCTGGGTCTTAGAGGATGTAGGTTGCACAAGAGGAGCTGTCCCGTCTCTTCCCTGTAGAGCCACTGGTGGATTTGAACCACCAGAGAGGCCTGGCCTGTGGGTTATCCGTGCGGCTCCCTATGGACTAGGCCACCCGGGTTCCCTGTGTACAGCACTCATTCCCCACAGGTTGAGGTGAGTGACAGCCCTGCCCCCTGGCCCCTTTCTCAGTGTGGTTCTTCCAACATCGTGTGCTCATTTTACGTCTCTGGGTCCCATTTTGATCACTTTCACCACATTCCAGACTTTTCCCTAACGTTATTGACTTAATAGACTACAGTGTAGTGTAGACACAACTTTTATGTGCACTGTTGTGTTATTGTTGTTGTGTGCCATCGAGTTGGAACCGACTTGGAGCTGACCCTCCAGCAGGTTTTCAGAGGCTGTAAATCAAACGAGAGCAAATTGCCCATCCTTCTCCATGAAGCAACTGGTGGACTTGAACTCCTTCCCAGTGCGCCACCAGGTCCCCCTGACTTTTCTCTGCACTGGGGTAGGTGGGGGGAGTCTTGTGACCTGCTTTTGTGAGGTGTCCCCTTACACCATGGAGTTCTAGAAGTGAAACTTGCAATACCTTTGAGGCAGGCTGGTGGTGTTCTAGGAGGCGGACCTGAGGGCTCGAAACGGGGCGTCTCAGGGCGCCCAGGGCTCCTGCCTGCTCATCCAGTGGGGAGAACAGACACATTAAGTATGTTCTCAATGCTGTGAGAATGTTAAAGTATCTCTTTTCCACTTGTAAAATGCTCCCCACAAGACACAATCATTTCCATGATGTTGGGTTGTATGTTGTTGTTGTTGATTGCCTTTCAGTCAAGCATGGCTCATAGCAACCCCATGAACAAAAGGCCTGAAGCGTTTCTATAACTATCGACATTTATCAGAGTTCATAGAGTTTCCAGAGGCATGTGGTTTAGGAAGTGATGTCACTCCTGCTTCCAAACACGTCATAGTATGTTATTGTTGTTATGCGCCATTGAGTCACCTGTGTTGTGTAGTTGGGTTGCATGGTCTACAAGATTCTAGCTAACACCTTCTTTTTATTTTCGTTTTGAGACATCAAAGAATATCTCCTTTGTGGTTGAATGTGCTATGGTCTGTAGAACTCTCAGAAGATGCACACAGGGAAAGCAGGAAAGCTGTCGTGCAGAGATGGTTGCTGTGTGGGAGGCGAGCGGTCCAGCCTCTCGCCTGCCGGTGGCTGGGGGGCTGCTGTGAGTCTGTTCCCACTCAGCCACCCACGGAGAGCAGAGCGAGGCCCTGTCCTCACCAGGCTGCTAGGTCCACCCCTGTTGGTGTCAATCCCTCGTGCTGAGGGTCCCCCTCTTGTTGGCTACCCCTCATGTAGAGCTACTCAGAAGAGACGTCGTGGCTGACTGCTGGTGACCGGGCTAAGCTAAGTCCACAGCCTGGACTCACCAGCCACACGTGCGAGGGAGACGAGGCAGTCTGCTTCAGAACATTACAGCAGCAAGAACTCCGAGGGGCTGTTCTACCCGGTCCTGCAGGGCCTGTGAGTCAGAACCGACCCACTGGCGAAGGGTTAGTCTTACAACTTTACAAAAGGCTCCTTGGTGTCGCAAGGGTGAAGCTCTGGGCTGCTAAATGAAAGTCAGTAGTTGGAATTCGCCAGCTGGGCCTCTGGAGAAAAGTCCTGGTGCACTGTTCCTGAGGGAAGGGGTCAGCCGGGAAACCCTGTGGGGCGGTTCTGCTCAGGTCTTTGTGAGTGGAATTGACTCGACAGCCATGGCACACACAGTCCTGTGTGTGCACCCATGAATGTGTACACAGGAATGTGTGTATGTGAATGTGCACATGTGAATGCAAACACGTGAATGCACACACATAAGTGCATACACACACACACACACATTGTATTTTTACAGGACGATCTGGTGGGGTAGTCTGTAGGGTTGGCAATCTCTTCCCACGTGATTAAAGCCTCTGCAAATCACTGGAGTGTCAGCTCTGAGTCTGTTTCCACTCCACAACAATGAGTTTGGGTATTTTATATACGTAATACAGACACCTACACACGTGTGCACTCACCTATAGGAGTTCCTGGGTGGCACAGACCATTCAGTGCTGGAAAGATTGGTGATTAGAACCCGTGTAGAGGGGCCTTGGAGGAAAAGCGAGTTGGTTCTGAAAGGTCACAGCCCTGCAAATACTGGGGAGCAGTTCTAATCTGAACCTACAGTCTCCATGAGTCAGAATTGACTTGTCAGCAACCAACACCATTGGATTGATAGCTAGACATGAGTTAGATAGACATACAGGTGCATAGAGAGATACACAGAAAGACAGATAAATAGATAAGACACATAGATAGCTGGAGAGAGGGGAGAGAGAGAGAGAGAGAGAGAGA
>NW_006399879.1:1606530-1615739 GCF_000299155.1 Elephantulus edwardii | reverse complement strand
AGAAGAAGAAGAAGAAGAAGAAGAAGAAGAAGAAGAAGAAGAAGAAGAAGAAGAAGAAGAAGAAGAAGAAGAAGAAGAAGAAGAAATAGTGAAAGAAAGGAGAGAGAGAAGAAAAGAAACATCAAATAGATGGACACATGGATGGATGTTGGTTGGCTGGCTGAACACACCCACACATAGGCAGTGAAGTGATTGGGGGATGCCCTCTGAGAGGTGGGCTCTGGTGGGCACTGCCCTTGGGCAGCACAACGTGTGTGCTACTTCAGAGCATATTCTGCTCTGGGCCAGGCTGGCTGTGGGTGGCCAGCAGATGTCCCTGAGACCAGACAGGGGGAGTCCCAGCTGGCATCCCAGCATTCCATATCATCCTCTGCAGGAGCCGTGTGTGAGGTACCTGCCCAGGCTGCACCTGGACATACACGTAAGACAGGTCCTTCTGCCTGGGGGACATGCATGGCTTGGGGGTGGGTGAGACGTTGGGTGGGGGGAGTGGGATCCTTTCCCTCTGGCCCCTGCCATCTTGGGCACCCTCCCTGCCACTACCCTAGAACTACTGTGTGCTGGCCAAGCTGCGGGCCTTCGTGGCATCGTCCCAGTGCTGGAAGGTGGCCCAGGTGGAGATCCTGAAGGACAAGGTGCGGAAGCTCTATACCATCATAAACTCCTTCTGTCGCCAGGTGAGGCTTTCAGGAGAAGTACTGTAAGAGTGTGGGTCCCCCACCACCATTGCCCTTGTCAGCCCAGGGGGAGGTGGGCTCGGAGGGCATCCCTCCATAAGTTCAAGGCAGAACTGGGAACAGCTCCCAGGACAACATGACTAACGCCTCATGACAGACTCTGCCAGGGGGCGAGTGGGAGTGGGAAGGACTCTATGTCAGGGCCTGTGGATGCCTCGGAGGCAGGACTCTGAGCCAGGGGGACTTCTTGGAGGAGGAAGCCCTCAGTGTGCTTCAGGATAGGAGGAAGCCTTGGAGTTAACTGTGACTCCTGATGCCCTAAGCAGATGTCAGGACAGAACTGTGCTCCACAGGGATTTCAGGGGGTGGTTTTCAGTAGATTCCAGGCCTTTCTGCTAAGACTGCTCTGGTGTGCTTAGTCAACAAACCACTCATTGCCACAGAGTGGGAGGTGACTCCTACCTGATGGTCCAGCGGAGTTTCAGAGGCTGTAAATCACACAGTGGAGAATGTTCATCTTTCTCTCCAGAAGCAGCTGGTGGATTTGAACTGGATGCCTCTGGGTTGGCAGTCCTTAATTACTAGATCACCAGGATGGGCTTAAGTAGCCAAGCATGTTAAACATTTGTACCATGGAGGGGCCCCAGAATGAAGGAAGGAGTAGATAAATGAGGAATCCCAGCACAGGTGGGCTATGAAAGCAAAGCTGTGTGATTTTAGGCTCAAGTGTCAGCTTGTAGGACCCACCTGCTCCCCTTCTTCTGCATGAAGAAATGGAGACAATAGCCACACCTGTCCCATGAGGTCATTGCAGGAGACAGTAATTATTACACACACTGAAGTAGCAACATGGATCCTTAAAACCTCTGGAGTGACTGAGCATAAAAAACTTAGCTGCACACTTAAGTGAGGCTTCAGCACATGTTAATAATTAGCTACTGAGTTAGAAAGTATTTGTTCATGTATCCAAGGCTTGTTAACATGCTTACTCCTGTCACTGAATTATTTTCATTTCCATCTGTTCTTTGTTTGAGAACTGTTCCTGGGTGGTTTGCACAGTTTGTATTCATCTATTGAAGACTGAAGGTTGCAACTCCCTCACTAGTGCTGCGGAAGAAAGGCCTGGTGGTCTGCTTCCATAAAGATGTAATCCTTGTCCCTACGTTGACTCCAACTCACAGGAAGCCTGTGGGGCAGTAACCCTCTAGCACTGTTGGCCTTTATGGAAGCACACTGCCACATCTTCTCCCATGGTGGGTTTCAGGCATCCCCCTTTTCTGTTAGCAACTACGTGCTACCCACTGCATCAGTAGCACTCTTTCTACAGAACGGGAGCCAAGAAAACCTGCGGTGCACAGGCTGACTTTGAGCGCTGGAGAGTGCCGTGTGTCAGGATGGGTTGCATTACCACAGGTTTGCCTTGGTTTGGTTTTTCAGTCTGCTGAGTGAAGCAGGAAGATGACATCATTATAGTACTGTCTGAGAAATGATGCCGTCAGCTACAGTGTTCTGAGGCAACATCTGGTGATGATGGTGGTGCTGTCTGTGAAGCCTGGCACAGGGATATGACTTAGACATGAAGATTCATTCATTCACTCATTCTGCACTCATCTATGTGTCCATTGCCCACCCACTAATCCATCTATTCATCCATCCAACATTATTCATCCATCCATCCATCATCCATCCATCCATCACCCATCCATCCATCCATCCATCCATCCATCCATCCATTACCCATCCATCATCCATCCATCCATCCATCTATCATCCATCCATCCATCTATCATCAATCCATCCATCATCCATCCATCCATCACCCATCCATCCATCATCCATCCATCCATCCATCCATCCATCCATCCACCATCAATTCATCAATCAATCCTTCCATCCGTCCATTCATCTATCATCAATCCATCCACCCACTCATCCATCTATTTCTCCATCCATTCATCAATCATCTATTCAACTATTTATTATCTATCCATCTATTCACTCATCCATCCATCTATTGTCCACTCTCCATTCATCATCTTACTCATTCATCACCCATCATTCTCCCTTCCTTCCTTCCTTCCTTCCTTCCTTCCTTCCTTCCTTCCTTCCTTCCTTCCTTCCACCATCCAGTTAGTCAATGCATGAATACATTTCATAAACAATAAAAGGGTATTCAAGCCTCTAAGGAAAACAAGACTATACTCATAACTATATACACATATCAGAGGATAGTTTTACACTGCTGCTTGTGTGTTCTGAAAACATGCCCATGTAGATAGTAATACAAATATGGTAACATCTTAATCATAGCCAAACTCTTTGAGGAAATGAGTCACTGGACTTGGACGTTAGGAACAGTCTCAGGGGCAGGTAAGTCAATTGCCATAAGAAAGGGGGGGGAGTAATAGTTCTATTTTCTAAAGACACAACAGGAAGGTGGGAAAGGACTGCCTCTTATTGGAGCATAAAGGATGTAGCATTTTCGCAGAAGGAGCACAGTGAGGTGGTCTTTGTGGATACAGCTCCACGTGGGCCATATTTAGTAACCTGCCTTCTCATTGTTTGTTTCTTCAGGACTTGGTGTTCCTGTCAGATGACTGCAATGCCTTGGAATACCAGATCCCAGTGACCACAGCCCTGCCAGATCACCAGCTGTAGATCCAAGGAGCCCACCATCATGCCAATACACTCATCTCCCTGGAGACTTTGCCTCTTAAACTGTCACATGCCTCTGCCTGCCAGAAAGCGGGTGAAAGTCCCACCCAGGAAGCTCCTGTGAGCTTAGTTGGAAACCTGGGCTTGCGTTTCCCTTCGCTACATCTTGCTGGAACAGTTAGACACACATACCCATGCTTGTCTTTTATGAATAAGCAGCTTGAGAACGTAATATTTCTATTACTGATTCCATGGGGTAGTGACATTGTTTCTCTTTCTGGATAGGAATCTGCTTACATTTAACTGAATGTTTACTTATCCCTATACCCTCCACAAACTTCTGTTACCATTCTTTTTGGCTTTTAAAGAAATCTATTGCTTTTAGGTCATGCATGCAAGATTCTTACCTAGTGCCAGTGGGACCCACTTATTCAGTGAGAGGTAATGAAAAGCAAATAAAGAATACTTGTTAAGGAAGAAATGTGTCCTGCTGTGTTTGTCTGAGGTGGATTACTGAGTGTGTGAGATATACTCACTTGTCATGTGATGCGTCTTTCTTTGTCTTCCCATGGAGTTTAACCATCACTGCTCTTGTTATTGATAGGTGGCGTCAAGGTAAGCATGACTCATAGTGACCCTATGAACTATGGATTTGAACCCTGTCCTGTCCTGTGCCATCCGCACAGTCTCTGACACACGTGGGTCCGTTGTTGCAGTCACTATGTCCATCCATCTCACAGAGGGTCTTCCTCTCCTTTGCTGTCCCTCCATCTTTCGAAGCATGATGTCCTTCCCAAGGAATAGCCAGACTCTCTTAGAAACATGTCCAAAGTCTATGAGATGAAGCTTCAGCATCTTTTGCCTCCAAGGAGCACTCTGGCTCCACCTTCTCCAAGACAGATCTATTTGGTCTTTCGGCCATCCGTGGGATAATTAGGACTCTTCTCCAATGCCATGGCTCAAAGGAATCACTTCTTCTGTAACCGTTAGTCTTTTTCTGGTTCTCAGATGCATTAACAAGTGAAAATACCATGGTCTATGTCAGGCACACCTTAGTCCTCACGATAGCATCATTGCTTCTCAGTAATTTAGAGAGGTTCCTGGCTGCAGACTTTTCTAGTTCAATACATCTCCTAATCTCCTGACTGCTATTACCAAGGTTGTTGGTTGTAGATCCAAGTAACAGGAAGTTGTTGACAGTTTTAATCTTCTCTTCTTCTCTCATGTTGCCTATTGGTGCAGTGGGAGGAATTTTTGTTTTCTTGACAGTGAGGTGCAATCCTTATTGAAGGCTTCAATCATTGACCTTCTGCAGCAAGCACTTCAGGTCCTCTTCACTTTCAGCAAGCAAGGGTGTGTCATCTGCATAATGCAGGTTATTGATGAGTGAGTCTTCCTCCAATCCTGATGCCACACTCCTCTTCACATCAGCATACAGATTAAATAGGTATGGAGAAAGACTACAACATTGATGCACATCTTTCTTAATTTAACCATGATTTTTCATTCATAGGGTCTCTATGAGTCATCTACAACTCGACGGCACTTAACAATAACAACAACAACATAGAGAAAGCTACATAGGCCTAGTGGACAGAAAGTTATGCTTCCAAGCCCAAGGTGGGTGATTTTAATCTGTGGCCCTCAGACGGGGTTTAAATTGTTGATATAAAATTTTTTTTTGTCAAACATTCTTCTAAGTGGTGTAGCACTAGTGTGTGCATTGCTGTAGAGGGGTAAATTGTGATGCTAAACACTGTGACACTGATGTGCCAATTGCGATATTGATTACCCATGGTGGACAGTGTTTTGTGGAGCTTCCCGATTAAAACAAGCTTGGAAGCAGAAGTGGCAGCCACTTCCAAAATGGCTTGCCTCTGGAAACTATGAACAGTGCTCAGGTCTTTTGTTCATAGGGTTGCTATGAGTCATCTACGACTTGATGGAACTTAACAACAACAACAACAATATGCATCAAAGTTGGATAATGACTAAGGTTGGATAATGACTAAGGATTACAGAATAAGAATCGATGCTTTCTAGTTGTGGTGTTGGAGAACAGTCTTGAACATACCATGGACCACCACGAAAACAAACAGGTCTGTCTTGGAGAGGGTGAAACCAAGTTTCCCCTTGGAGGTTAGGATTTTGTAGCTCTGTCTCACATAGTTTGGGCACGTGGCCAGGAGAGATCAGCTTTTAGAGAAAGACATCATGCTTGGAAGGGTGGAGGGACAGAGCAGGAAAGGAAGACCCCGGATGAGATGGATTGGTACACTAACTGGGTCAATGGTGTGTCAGAGTCAATGAGACTGGCTCAGGCCAGGGCAGGCTTCAGAGCTGGTGTACAGAGGGTCGCTACAAGTTGAAAGTGATTCGATGGCACATCACAATAACAACAAGTGTTTCCTTGCTTTCTTTGCACAGCCTCTTGGTCTAAGTATAGGTTTTGTATGAGCACAATTATAGGTTCGGGAATTCCCACTCGTCTCAGTGTTAGCCATAATGTGTTAGTCTCCTAAACTGTGTGATTGATCCGTCAGAACCTGGAAAAGACATCATGCTTGCAAAAGTGGAAGGTCAGTAAAGGCGAGGAAAACCCTCAGTAGGAAGGATTGACACAGGGATACAGCAATGAGCTCAAGGACGGTGAAGACTGTGAAGGTGATGAGGGACCTGCAGGGTTTCCCTTCGATGTCCACAGGGTCATGATGCCCTACGGCTGGAATCTAATGACAACATGCTCTATTTTCTCAACTGCTTCCACTCACTTGGTGAAGCAAAGTCAGTCCACAGAGGACAAGGAGTGTGGAGACAAACTAGAGAGTGCTGATTAAGGCTCTTAAGCCACGTAGCTTGGGGCAGAGCCCAGTTCTGCCACTCAGTTACGAAGGGGATTTACTCGACCTCTTTGTGCCTTGATTTCTGAGTTAGTAAAACGGGGGTGACAGTAATTCTTGCTGAATGGGAGTGTTTAGATATTGGCTTAGTGGTAAAGAGTTACACTGTCAATCCAAAGGAACACAGTGTAGATTCACCAGCCGCTTCACGGGAGAAAGACGGGCAGTCTCTTCCTGTGCACAGCACACAGCGACAACATGCAAATTGAAAGCAGAACAGCATCGGGTGTGTGGGGAGGGCTCTGTTGTTCTTAGGTGCTCCTGAGTGAGTACCAACTCCTATCAACTCTAACAGAGGGAAGCATGGCCTGTCCTGAGCCCACCTTGAAATCATGGTGACATTTGAGCACATAGTTACAGCTGCTGTTGTCAGTCGTATCACTGACAATCTTTCTCTTTCTTTCTGCCGCTCTGCTTCAGCGTGATACTGCACTCCAGCAACTGGTGCACCCAGGTGACGTGTCCGACGTGTATGGGACAGAACCTCACCATCCTTGCTTCTAAAAATGCTGGCTGCACCTCTTTTAAGACAGATGTGTTTGTTCTTTCAGCTGTCCATGGTGTCTTGATTATACTTTGTACCATGAAACAAATACAGATTGCATGCATGTGAGGTGATCAAGCATCTCACGGCTTGGGTCAGGTGTGTTTGGTCCTCAGTGGGGTATCTTTATTCTCCAGCCCTAAAAAGACATCTTTCATTACAGATTTATCCAACGCAGTGCACCATTTGTTTTCTTGACTGTTGTTACCTTAGGGGTTGATTGTGGACCCATGGAAAATCAAATCATTGACAAACTCAATCTTCCCCCATTTATTAATGTTACTTTTTGGTTTACTTATGTGTTGTTGTTGTTGTTGTTGTTGTGTGCCGTCGAGTCGTTTGTGACTCATAGCGACCCTCTGTACAACAGCTCTAAACCCTGCTCTATCTTGTGTCATTGCACTGTCTCTGATATACCCATCCCTATTACCCCAGTCACTGAATCAATCCACCTCATAGAGGGCCTTTCCCTCCTGCACCATCCCTCTACCCTCCCAAGCATGATGTCCCTCTCCAAGGACCAGTCACTCCTTACAACATGTCCAAAGTATTTCAGATGAAGCTTCAGAATCCTTGCCTCCAAGGAGCAGCCCAGTTTAACTCTCTCCAGGATAAATCTGTTTGTTTTCTTAGTAGTCTGTGGTACACTCAATACTCTTCTCCAGCACCACAGCTCAAAGGCATCAGTTCTCCTTTTATCCTCCTCTCTAGTCATTATCCAATTCTCTGATGCATAACAAGTGACTGCAAAGACCATGGCCTGTATCAAATGCACCTTAGTCTCCAGAGAGACACCATTACTCTTCAGTACTTTGGAGAAGTCCCTAACAGCAGACTTTCCCATTGCAGTACGTCTTTTAATTTCCTGGTTGCTGGTGCCAAGAGTGTTGACTGTGGAGCCAAGAAAACTAAAGCTGTGAACAATCTCAATCTCTTCATCATCCATCCTGAGGCTGCCAATTGGTCCCATGATGAGAATCTTGGTCTTCTTGACATTGAGCCTCAATCCAGATTGAAGTCTGCCATCCTTGACCCTCTGCAGCAAGTGCATGGGGTCCTCCTCAGTTTCAGCAAGCAGATTGTGTTATCTGCATAACGCAGATTGTTAATAGATCTTCCACCAGTCCTGACCCCACATTTTTCCTCATAGAGCCCAGCCTCCCAGATAATCTGTTCTGCATACAGGTTGAAAAGATATGGACATAGGACACATCCCTGGCGTACGCCCTTCCCAATTTTGAGCCATGCAGAACTCACTTATGTAGACTTATTTTCTTTCTTTTGTGTGGGTTAAATTGCAAAGAATGGGAATTCCAGAACATTTATTGTATCCTGCCGAAACTATACGTAGACTAAGAGGAAGCCATTAGAACAAAGTAAGGGGATAGTGTGTGGTTTAAAATCAGAGCAGATGTAAATCAGGTTGTATCTTCCCACTACACCTACTTGATCCACATGCATCCATGAAGCTGCATTTATGACGAAGAACTTGGCACATCAGAATCGCAGGGAGACTCACTAATATCCCACGGTGTGTAGATGACACAATCTTGTTGCTAAAAGTGAAAAGAACTTGACGTCTTTACTGATGAGGATTGAAGACTCCACCCTTCAGTGTGGATGACAGCTCAGCTTGAAGGAAATGGGCCCTCACAGCTGAGAAGCTCTAACTGGCTCTAATTAACATCCAAAGCCAACACAGCAGTTGCTTAAGAGCTGAAGGTCCCTTTTGTCCATCAAAGTACCTACAGTATGAAATTTTATGAAGACTTCGCTTTCCAACGTAACATCATTGCAGTTGAAGATTAACCCCCCAGTTAGACACCGCTGATTCATATCATGTATTCTCCCATTTAATTTTCACGTAGCAGCTACAACTTTTTAACACATAAATTAGATCATGTTTTCCTCCGGATGAAAATGTTTATGACTTCTTACTTTGTATTAAACCTGAACTTCTCATCTTGGCCTAGAAAACCCCTCCCTTAAGTATTTCTTCACCCTCAGTCCCCACGAACCTCTGCTGTCTTGGTGATTTCTGGTTCCTTACTCCACCCCACCCCCCCTTCCCTTTCTACAGTTACACGTACCATGTTCCTATTTGCTGATTGTAGTAGTCCTGATGTCTTTATCTCGATGTCTCCCAGGCTGCTCCTCCCTTGTCTTGATGCTTGTAATGCTCTTTGTCTCCTCGTTCCATTTATATTCTTCCCCTACTCCCACAACGTGCAGTGGAGACTTGAGAGAGGGACAGATACTGCATGGTGCCACTGTTGTAGAATGGGTCTGACATCAGGGTGGGGGTATGACAGAAAAAAACCGGATAAATTATGTATATTGTATTGAAACAGATGAAGGAAAGAACAGATTAGAAGTGATATATGATTATTATGGTTAGCATAGGAATCCAGAATTAAGGTTGCATAGAGAAGT
>NW_006399879.1:1602209-1606020 GCF_000299155.1 Elephantulus edwardii | reverse complement strand
TTAATTTTTAAAAAGTAACAATAATTATTGTTGTGTGCCATGGAGTGGGAACTGACCTGTAGCTGACCCTCCAGCAGGTTTTCGGAGCCAGTAAATTACACAGGGGAGATTTCCCATCTTTCTCCTGAGGAGCAGCTGGTGGATTCAAACCACAGACCTTTGGGTTGACAGCGTTATTCCTTACCAGTGAGCAATCAGAGCTCGCAGGTGAAAACAAGACAATGAATAAGGAAAACCCAAGAAGTATTGATGCCTGTGAATAATGATTCTGTGGAAGACTGCACCTGGAATCCACCAGGGGCTCTGCAAGAAAAAAGACGGGCAGTCTTCTCCCAAGTGCTGGAGGGTCAGCTATGAGCTGGTCCTAACTTGCTGGCAACAAGAAAGAGAGAAAACAAGAGCCTGTGATGTGGAGAGTTTGTGATGTTCTGTGCCATCTGATAAACCAAGAACTGGGAGAGGATTCAGAGGGTAAGAGTCTCCATCTGTGGTGATGGGACTTTCCCTGGGGCATGACCTGTAATATCTCTTGCAAGACCTAAAATGAGAGGAAAATTGAGCAGAGACAGAGGACCTCCATACCGGCAAGACCAAAGAGCCAGGAGCAGAAACGCCTTCCCTGAAGGCTGGCTTCCTGAAGATAGATATCTAGGCTGTGAGAGGAAGCTCTGGTGACCCGTGATGAGCTGCACTGTCAAAGGCATGCGGTTCAAATCCACCAGCTGCTCCATGCGAGGAAGGTGGGTAATCTCCTCCCGTGTGATTTGCTGCCTTTGAAAACCAGCTGGATATGAATCAGTTCCTACTTGACAGTATATGACAACAGCAAGGTGTAAAAGAGTAAATTCTGCTTCCTATAGAAACCCACTTGTGATATTTCTCTTACAGCAGCACTAAATAACCAAGACATAATGTTTGAAAATGAAGAGGATCAGAATAATTAAAAACTAAAAAGGAAGTCTCTTAGTCTCCCTTCTAGATGGGCACTGTGGATGTCAGCATTGCGATTGTGAGGACTGGTCAGTGTGCATTCTATTGTACATCAGGTCAGTGCATGTAAAAATGGACTTGACAACACCCAGTTATTACCATGAGCTTGAACTTGACAGAGACTGTGAGGATGGTTCAGGATACAGCAAGGTTCAGATCTGTTGTTCATAGCTGTTATGAGTCATAGTAATTTGATGCCACCTAAGAACAACAGTGAAAATACATACAGAAACCAGGTTTGGAGATTATCAGGAACTTCTGCTTCTTGATGCTTTGTTCAACGTAGGACACTGCATTCTGTCTGACTCTCTCTCTCTCTCTGACACTCTCCTCTCTCTCTGATATTCTCTCTCTCTCTCTCTCTCTCTCTCTCACACACACACACACACACACACACACACACACACACACACACACACAGAGACGCCTTGCAATTATTTATTTTTTGTCACACACTCTAACTGGGTTCCTCCATAAAATACAAAAGTCTGGACCATAAAGCCCTTATCTTTTCGCTCCCAAGTGCATCTGAAGGCTTAGTCATCAGTTCCACCTGCCTGCTGAAGTCAGCGTTACGACTGCATGCCCAGGGGCAATTTAAACCAGCTGAGAATTATCAGACAAAAGTCCTCATCACTCGAGCCTCACTGGTTTGTGAAAGTGCTAATAGTGTGAAACCACTCCTGTGTTTGCAGAGAGCTCCTTTGGAGAGTGTCAGGCCGAGAACTCAGGGACTGCAAAGGGGATTGTCCTGGAACTGATTAACTGATAGAGGAGAGAACTGCAAAAATAGAAAGATCTACAAAAATAGAAAATGACAAAAATGTAATTACTTGGGAAACAATCAAACCAGCAGTCCCAAGTCAGGTCTATGCCTCTTCCTGTGGTTGGCGTCCCAGGAATGCTTCAAGCACTGGCTAAACAGTTCTGAAACTGCACCACCAAAGCTTCTAAAATACAGTTCTGCTTATTTTTCCAGAATGTCCTGGCTGCCACCCAGGGTCTCAGAAGCTTGTTCTGGGGTTATTGCTTTTGAATCTACTTTTTTGGGCTCAATCCCAGGACTCCAAGCAGCGCAAGATGCTACTCAATTGGAGGACATTCCCAAAGCAGTGGGATAGTTGTCATTGTCCCAGCGGTGGGCCTGGGGAGTCCCACAGATATTCTGAGTTGGGAAACCATTCAGCTTCAGAGAGGACTGATCTGGATTTGATTGTAGTATTACCATGGATGTTTTAAGATGCTTCATGCCATCAACTAGATCCAAACTCCTAATGACCCTACAAAAGTACTCCACAATCCATAAGTCTTTCCAGGAGCAGACTTATTCATCTTTTGTGCTGTTGATAGGGCTTGAACTGGTGATCTTTAATTCAGAAGATTGACTGTTAATCCCCCTTAACACCAAGCCTCCTTGTCTTAAGCAACACTTTATTTCTTGGTGATCATCAGGCGTTAAGCATGTGGAAAACTTAATTTCACATTTCTTCTTTATTTATTTGGAATTCTTGTCCCAGCATTGGGGAATGGTGGATTTATTCAATTTACTTTTGTTTCCACATAAAGAGTTAAAAGTGTGGCTTCAGTGAAATACCATTTGATACTCATAAAATATTTTTTAAAAAGAAAAACAAAGACTATTTATTAACATCTTCCATGCACTGTACTTCATCAATAGTCATTTTCAAGTCATAGTTAAGAAGCAGGACAAATGAAACTTGAGTGAGGTGGTGGAGCGAGTTCTCAAACGGAAAACCAAGGCTTCTGGGTTTTCCATTCAGGTTCTTTGTAGGGATCAATGCTGTTTGAGCTGAGGCCCGCAGGACCTCAGGTCAAGAAGAAATTTAATATACAGGTCCTTTACAAAGCACTACCGTACTCTTGGTCACTATATAGTTGCAATGATTTAACATCGACTAAGAAAAGACTCACATAATGTCAAGAAAGCAGCAGTCTGTGTCAGTTACCATGAAAAAACAACCCATCCTCTTAAAAAGCAGAACCAATGAATACCCCAGATAGAGAGAATCAGAAGAAATATACTGATGTGGAGTTATTTGAACAGCTACAGAAGAAGATGTAAATGATAGAAGAAGCATTTAAGAAAGCAAATACCTCAGAAACACCAGTGCAGAAGAAATATATTGCTGAGGAGCAACTTGAACAGATAAGGAAGAAAATGCAAAAGATGGAAGAAAGAATTGATAGAATAGATAAAGAGGTACAAGAACTTAAAAAATCATCATAAGACAGAGAGAGTACAGTGAACACAGTACTAGAAATAACATAAAAGCATAACAACACAATCCAGAATATTAAGACTGAAATGGCGTAAGTGTCCAACACGCTGGAAGGACAGAAAAGTAGAACTGAAGAGATGGAACGGAGTCAGTGAGTACATACCTGAAGAAGAATCAGAGATGGGACATAAAGGAAATGAAGAAAACATTAGAATCATGTGGAATGACTTCAAACAAAATAACATATGTATGATTGGAATTCCAGAACAGGGAAGTGACAATCACTGAGAAAATTGTGGAAGAAGTACTAGAAGAAAACTTCTCATGTATGCTGAAAAATAGGGAAATCCACATTCAGGAAGCATAGTGAATGCCAACAAGACTAGACCCAAAAAGAAAAAGATAAAGACATATCATAGTCAAATTCTCCAAATTAAAAGATAAGGATTGTTGTTGCTGTTGTTATGTGCCATTGAGTCGGTAGCAACTCATAGCGACCCTATGTACAACAGCCCTAAACTCTGCTCTGTCCTGTGCCAATCACACTGTCTCTGACACTCCCATCCCGATTATCCCAGTCA
>NW_006399879.1:1601177-1601894 GCF_000299155.1 Elephantulus edwardii | reverse complement strand
TATCCTCCCTAGTCATTGTCCAACTCTCTGATGCATAACAAGTGATTGCAAAGACCATGGCCTGTATCAAATGCACCTTAGTCTCCAGAGAGACATCATTGCTCTTCAGTAAAAACAGCACAAGAAAAACAGAGTTACCTACAAATGGCACACAATTAGATTAAATTCTGATTTCTCAGCAGAAACCATGTGAACTAAAAGACAATGGGATCACATATACCGAAAGGTGAAAGGAAATAATTGTCAGCCAAGGATCCTATACTCAGGAAAACTCTGCATCAAATATGAAGGTGAAATGAGATCTTTTGCAGAAAAGAAGAAAGTTAAGGAATTTGTGACAACAAGACCAAAACTACAAGAAATTTTAATTTAATTCCTTCACACAGAGATGCCAAAGGAAAGTTCATGGACCAAAGTAACCAGAAACAACAGAAAAAGAAACACGGCAAATGGCAAAATTAAAATTTCGTCTGACAATAATCACTCTTAATGTGAATGGACTAAATGTACCAATTAAGACAAAAGGAGTAGCAGAATGGATAAAAAAAAAAGCCCACCAAAATGTTGCATACAGTTGTTGTTGTTGTTATGTGCCATTGAGTCGTTTGCGACTCATAGCGATCCTATGTACAACAGCCCTAAACCGTGCTCTATCCCGTGCCAATCTCATTGCCTCTGACACATCCATCCAGATTACCCCAGTCACTGAATCAATCC
>NW_006399879.1:1595804-1600227 GCF_000299155.1 Elephantulus edwardii | reverse complement strand
CACAGATAGACATTCTTCTGGTATTCTCTGCTTTCAGCTAAGATCCATCTAACATCAGCTACAATATCCCTAGTACCACGACCCCTTCTAAACCCATCCTGGACTTCTGGCAGTTCTCTGCTGATGTACTGTTGCATACAGTAGACATATCTAAAAAAAGAAGAAAAAGACAAACTCAAATCAAAGCCTGGGGAGGGGGGCAAATATACCAAGCAAATGGCAACTTCAAAAAAACAGGAGTCGCAATATTAATCTCTAATAAAATAGATTTCAGAATGAAAACTACCATCGAAGATAAGGAAGGACATTACATACTGATTAAAGGCACAATAGATCAAGAAGACATAACCTTGGTCAACATTTATGCAGCAAATTATAGACCTACAAAATACATAAAAAAATGGTTAACAGAAGTGAAGAAAAAAATAGACACCACCACAATAGTGGTGGGAGATTTCAACACACCACTATCACCAAAGGATAGGTCAACCCAAAAGAAACTCAACAAAGATGCAGAAGACCTGAACTACACAATCAGCCAACTCGACCTGTTGATGTATTCTGGGTAATGAACCAAATAAAACTGAATTCACTTTCTTCTCAAGTGCATATGGTATGGACTCCAGAATCAATCACATATTAGGACAAAAAGCAAGCGTCAACAACTTAAAAAAAATACAACACAACACATTGAGATAATACAAAGTATCTTCTCAGATCATAATGCCATAAAACTAGAAATTAACCACAGGAGCATAGAGCTTAAACATCATTCATGTGGAAGTTAAATAACTCTTTGCTAGAACATGATTGAGTTATAAAGGAAATAAAGAATGAAATTAAAAACTTCCTTGAAACAAATGAAAATACAGCATACCAAAACCTCTGGGATACAGCTTAGGCAGTCCTCAGCGGGCAGTTTACAGCAATAGGCACACACATAAAAAAGGAAGAAAGAAGAAAAATCAGTAATTTAACTCAACACCTTCATCATCTAGAAAAAGAACAACAATGTAATCCCACAGCCTCTAGAAGAAAAGAAATTATTAAGACAAGAGCTGAAATAAATTAGCTAGAAAACAGAAAAACAATTGAAACTATCAATAAGAACAGGAGCTAGTTTTTCAAGAGGCAATAAAAAATTGTCACTGTGCCTTACAATGATAGTAATAAGCAAGCTATGACATCTATAATAACGTGGCTGAATATGACGTAGTCATCCTTTTGCAAAAAAAGGAAATACAAAAAAGGAAGTAGCATTCATTGTATTAAAGGATCCCATCTATGTTTAGGGAGCTCTGGTGGCGTGATGGTAAGGAATTGTGCTACCAACCCACTAGCACGCGGTTTGAATCCACCCGCTGCTCTGTGAGACAAGAATGGACACTCCGCTCCCTTTAAAGAGGGGTGATTTACCACTTCGAAAACCTACTGGAGGGTCAGCTATGGGTCAGTTCTTACTCAACAGCACATAACAGCAACAATAGCCTTTATGTAAAATACAGAAATCAGCCAAGAATAAAGGATCTTGGAAGAGTCAAACATGTTGCTGTTGATTGCCATCGAGTTGAGGAAGATGCATAGAGACCCTGTGAACAAAAGACCTAGAGTCCTTCTGTGACTTGTAGTTTCTCAAGGTTCATAGAGTGTCCAGAGGCATGTTGTTTAGGAAGTGGATGTCACTCCTGCTTCCAAACATGTCTGTGCATCTGAAAGTTGGGCAAGGAGTTAGGATGACGGAAGAATTGATGCTTTTGAATTACAGCGTGGGTAAAGAGTACTGGATATGTCATGAACTGTCAAAAAAAAACCAAACACAAAAAACAAGTAAATCTATGTATAAGAACCTGCAACCCGAGTGCTCCTTAGAAACAAGGATAGTGAAATTTATCTCACTTACCTTGGACATATGGGGATTTAATAAATTTTTTTATTATTAATTTTAATGAAAGTTTACAGAGACTCAGGATTTCCATTCATTCATTGTTGCACTTTTCTCCCTACACACCCCTCCTGCCCCCAGTTCGCTCTTCTCTTTGAAAAGTAAAAGAAAAATTCTTTCATTGTTATGAAATCCCTGCCCCCAGGTCCACTCCGCTATGTAGCCTTTGTTCTGGACTCTTGTCATGACAATAATACCTAATCATATATCCCTTTTAATAAGTTTTCTCCCTCATCTGTTTCAATGCAGTATACATTATTTATCCCATCTTTCTCAGTCTCCTCCCAACACCAATGTCAGTTCTGTTTTACAACAGTGGCACTATGCAGTATTTGTCCTTTTGTGACTGAGATAGTTCACTCAGCATGATGTCCTCCAGGGTCACCCATTTTTAATATTATTGCATGAGTTCCTTGTGGGCATGTTTTCAGGAAGGACTAGGAGAGAGAGAAGAGAGTGAAGAGAGAGATATTATATGAAGTATAATATGAATATATAAGTATAATATGTAATAAAGAAATATGTAACAATATTATCTGCATTAATATGTATGATATATCAATAGAATATGTATTAAATAGGTAATAATATATATAAGTGCAATATGAGTTATATGAAGTAAAAGTATAATTATATGAGGAAAAGTATAAAAGATTATGTAAGGGTCTGCAAAAGAGAAGAAGAACCTTAGTGACATGAACTGATACAGTGAATGTAGCAATGAGCTTTTTCTAATTTAGAGAGATGATGAGAGAGACAGAGAGGGAGATGATAGAGAATGTTGTTGTTAGGTGTCATGGTTGTTGTTGTTGTGTGCCATCGAGTCACCTGTGATCATAGCGACCCTATGTAAAACAGCCCTAAACCCTGCTCTGTTTTGTGCCAATCTTATTGTTTCTGACACACTGACCCCCATTACCCCAGTCACTAGATCAATTTATCTCATTGAGGGTCTTCCTCTCCTGCGCTGTCCCTCCAACACTTCCAAGCATGACATCCCTCTCAAAGGACTGATCCCTCCTTACAACATGACCAAAGTACGTCAGACGAAGCTTCAGAATCCTTGCCTCCAAGGAACATCCTGGTTTAACCCTCTCAAGGGTGAATCTGTTTGTTCTCTTAGCAATCCATGGTATTTTCAATACTCTTCTCCAACACCACAGCTGAAAGGCATCAATGCTCATTCTATCCTCCCTAGTCATTGTCCAGCTCTCTGACACATAACAAGTGATTGCAAAGACCATGGCCTGTATCAGTCGCACCTTACTCAGCTACAATTCACAGTGACCCTGTGAACAACAGATCTGAACTCTGCCCTTTCCTGCTTCCTCCTCTCAATCTCTGCTCTATTTGAGCTCATTATTATAGTCATCGTGTTTCCTTGTTCTGTTTACACAACAGCTTCTTAGTCTTCTACAGGTTTCTCATGAGCACAAGTAACTGTTCTGAGACCCCCTCCCCATTCTTCTCGAGGTCAGCCATAGTTTGTTATGATCCACACAGTCAAATGCCTTCACAAAGCCAAACACAAACTTCTTTCTGGTGTTCTCTGCTTTCACCCAACATGCATCTGATATCAGCAAAAATATCCCTAATGCTACAGCCTCTTCTGAATCCAGCTTTAGTTTCTGACCGCTCTCTGTGTCAGCTATTTGTAAATAATCTTCAGCAAGTTTATCACTTGCATGGAATATTCATGATGCTGGTGGATAATTTCCACTTTCTGCTACATCACCTTGTATGGATAACTGGAACAAAACTTGTCTTGTTTTGACAAGTTTAGAACCATTTGCTATCTGAGGATGACTTGCGGGTTGCTGTGATACCGGAAGTTCTGCCGCCAGTAATTTAAAAACACCGGTAAGGTCGACCATGGTGGATAGGCTTCTGCAGAGTTCCCTGGCTAGGCTGCCAGGATTGGTCATCCACGTCTGAAATAAGAGGCCATCAAAAACTCCGTGAATACCAGAGGGACATTGTTGGATATAGTACTGGAAGTAGAGTGTCTCAGATTGGAAGACATTAAAAGTTAGGAGCTACATTTTTGGATTATTGGAACATGACATGTACGAAGTATGAGTCTAGGAAAATTAGAAATTATAAAAAATGAAATGGAGTAAAGACATTGAAGGCGTTAGTGAACTGAGATGGGCTGGACTTGCCACTTTGAACCAGACAATTACGTGACATAGTATGCCAGGAGAAATGGTGTTGCATTCATGTAAAAAAGAACTTTTCAAAATCTATCCTGAAGGACAATGCTGTGAGTGTTAGGATACTCTCCATACACATACAAGTTGTTGTTGCTGTTGTTATTGTGTTCCTTTTGTTGTGTAATCTTTCAGTTATTAGCCTGACATACAAATCAGTATTCTAATATATATGTACATATCTATCTCTCTATATCTATCTATCTATCTATCTATCTATCTATCTATCTATCTATCTATCTATCTATCATCTATCTATCTATCTATCATC
>NW_006399879.1:1580550-1595314 GCF_000299155.1 Elephantulus edwardii | reverse complement strand
GAAGAAGAAGAAGAAGAAGAAGAAGAAGAAGAAGAAGAAGAAGAAGAAGAAGAAGAAGAAGAAGAAGAAGAAGAAGAAGAAGAAAGGGGAGGGGAGAAGGGGAGGAGGAGGAGAAAGAGGAGACTGGAGTGCAAACGAACATAAAGAAGGAAGACTGGTATTGGAAAATAAGGACTTGGTCACAGAAATAGAATGAGATAGAATGGTTGAATTCTGTACAATTCATGATTTATTCATTCATAAATTCATATACATCTGTGCGTGTATATACACACACACTAAATCCACAGCACTCTCATTGATTCTGATTATTCATAGAGTTCCCCCATTAGATTCCCAAGGCTGTAAATCTTCATGGGAGCATCTGTAGAGCATCTAGTGGATTCGAACCAGGAACCTTTCAGTTATCAGCCTGACAGTAGTCTACCGTATGTATACATATATACACACACATATGCACACATATATACATATTCATATACATATATATATATGTAATTACACACATGCATACACACATTTACCATGATAAAGTAACTTTCCTTAAAGTAGATAAACAGTCATGGCTGGGACGTTAGGCAAACACGGCAGCTCTTGTCTGTAAAGTATGTGTCACACATGCAGCTAAGAACATTCCTTTGGAGGCACAGTTTTAATGATGGGAACCATACTCGTGATACCAGCACAAAGTGAAAACCAGGCACAGAGCAGAGCCACCAAGAACAAATTGGATGTCCTTGGCACTGCCGAGTGACCCTCTGTTCATTCTCGATGGTTCCCGGGGCCGTTAGCGGCAAACAGGGCTCTGCTCTCTCGCTGCTTCTTATCAGCCTCACAGTCCTGCCGCAGCCACTGATAAGCTCACCTGTCCTGGCTTCTCCTGGCTGGGAGCGTGGAGCCCAGATGCCAAACCCCACATCTGACTGTATGAGAGCCTGAGCGAACTGGATCTAGAGTCCGTGCTTATCTCTGACCACAGGCTGTGTTACTCGGAGGAGAGGGTGCACTCAGAGCAGGTCAAGCCGAGGGCTCGTCTGCAGGAGGAGGAGCTGCACTCTCAAATGGTCTAGACTCAGACCTGAGGGTCACTCACCTCTGTTCCCCTCACACTTCAGTGTTTCCATCATGCTGCTCAGTTTACAAGGCTCTTGGGTGTCACTGGTGGCTTGTGCTCAGCTAATAACGTAAAGGTCGATGGTTCAAACCCACCTGGTGGTTCTGTTGTAGAAATGGCTGATCTGCTTCCCTGATGGTTGTTCTTGTTAGGGGTTGGGTCGGTTTTGACACCCAGTGATCCCGCGCACAACAGAGCGAAAACTGTCTGGTCCTGTATGTCCTCATCATTTCTGCTGTGCTCAGTCCACTGTTTTTTTGTTTGTTTGGTTTTTTCCAATCCACTGTTAATAGCCATTGTTCCAACCCATTGTCTTGAAGGTCTTCCTCCCCTCTGACTGTCCGTTGTGCCAGGCAAAAATGAAAGCAAACAAACAAATCAAAAATCCTGGAGAGCAGTCTACTCCGTAACCCGTAGGGGAACCCTGACCGGAAGCAGACTCAAGGAAGTTTTCCTCTGTGGTTGGCTGAGCACGACCAGTATTTTGAACTGAATTTCCCACCTCTCTGCCCTCTCCCCACTGCTCTCCACAAAAGACCAGGTTGAAATCCTAGCCCCTGATACCTGTGAACATGACTTTGTTCAGAAATAGTCTTCGGAGACATCATGAGTTGTGTTAACATGAGGTCATATCAGCATAGAGTAGGTTCTTAGTTCCATCGTGGTGATGCTCTTAGACAAGAGGAGAACACAGAGAGAGAGAGAACAGCAGGAGAACAGATATGAGAAGATGTGTCTAGAAGCCAAGGAAAGCCAGGTCTACCAGGAGCTGGGAAAGGAGAGAGTGAAGCATCTTTCCTACAGTGGATAGAGAGAAAGTGGCTCTGGTGGAAGTCTAGCCTTGTGCCCTTACAGAACTGGGAGACAATATATTTGTATTCTTAGAAGCCCCTCGCTCAAAGCACTTTGTTACAGCAGCTCCGGGAAATGAAGTCACTCACTAATAGTTTGCTCTTCATCAACTCTGAGATGCATCAGAATGAGAAGAAGTAAAGGTCCCTCCTAGCTGAAGTTCTCTAGCTGCCAGTGCAGGTGATCTGGCAGGATGAGATCTTGGATGTCGCTCAGGACTCTTCTCATGGATGCTGTCACGACATAGAGAGAGCTCAGCTGGCCTAATGGACAAGAAGTGATGCTACCAAGCCAAAGGTGGGTGTCTTTAATCTGCGGCCCTCAGGCCTGCTTTTAATTGTTTTTGGTCAAACATTCTTCTAGGTGGTATAGCACTTGTCTGTCCATTTGCTGTACAGAGGTAACTCCAGGTTACTGTGATGCTGAACACTGTGACACTGATGTGTCAAATTTGATATTGGTCACCCATGGTGGACAGTGTTTAGTGGAGCTCCCAGATTAAAACCAGCTTGGAAGCAGGAATGGCATCCACTTCCAAAATGGCTTGTGTCTGGAAACTCTATGAACTTGGAGAAACAGAAAAGTTATATCTGTGTCAAGGTCTTTCATTCATAGGGTTGCTATGAGCCACCTATGACTCAACGGCACTTAATAACAACAAACCCAGAATATGAAAATAACTTTGCTTAGATGAGCTATGATTACTCATTATGGATGTAACGTGGAAGTTACGTCATGATTCCCCAGGATCTGATAAGTCAATCACAAAGGTTTGTGAGAGAACTAAGGTGGAATGAGACACCCTTAACTCTAAACCAGCCTTGATTCAGTGTAGGGAACATTTTCTTAGTATGTGGCCCACATCACCTTCTGTTTTACAATCATCAAAAGGAGAGAGAGATTTGCACATAATTGGAACATCAACATCACTGAGAATGGAGAGCCAAGGATGAGATGTTGGCTTAGAGTGCAGGGTGCCTGTGTGACGTATCTCCTGGAATCGGCAAGAGATAGACAGCCAGGCCGACAGATGCTGAGAGGAGGCAAGGATCTTCCTCAGGGCTGACAGAGTGAGGAAGCCTTCCCCTAGAGCTGTGTCCTTGAATTCAGACTGCACCCACTGGAGTATTTGTGTTAGATGAGTTCTGAAGACCCTAGACAGGTGCCCTCTGCCTCAAACCTTCTGTTTCTAAAGATGGTTTTACAAAGCTCTTTTGTGACCCATGTTTGGAAGGAGGAATGGCTAAATCTGACCACTCCTTGGATGTTGTTGGCATGTTACCTACAGGCAACACATTATGAAGATGGAGAAAAGATTGTTGTTGTCAAGGATTCATTTCACTTGAACCCATAGTCATCACCTATGACAGCAGAAGTCAAGTAATCAAAAATGTGTTACATTGGTCAAATCTGTCATCAAGGACCTCTTTAAAGTCTTAAAAAGTAGCATTATCAGTTTAGTCAGAAATACAGAGGGGTGCCTGAGGCAAGTCATTTCAATTGTTCCATGTATATGGGAACTCTGTCAGCTTAGTGGCGAGGAAGTACACTAAGGTCCATGGTTCAAATCCCTCAGCTGCTCTGTAGGAGAAAGATGGGCAATCTCGTCCCATGTGATTGACTACCTCTGAAAACCTGCTCGAGAGTCGGCTATGGGTCATTTCCCAATAGACGGTACACAACAACATATACATGTGACCACTGGACAGTGAACAAGGAAGATCAAAGAAGGACCAATGGCTTTGAATTGCATTTGTAAAGAATGTTGACTATTTCCCATGGACCACTGAGTGAACACACCTGTCATGCAGGACGTATAACCAGCCTGCTCCTTAGAGGAAGGCTGTCTGAAACGTGGTCTCACATACTTCGGGCATGCTGTCAGGAGGGACTAGCTCAGGAAAAGAGACCTGTGGGGAAGGTGGAGGAGGAGAGAAATACCTTCAATGAAGTGGACTGACACAGGGATTATAACAGTGATGCTGAGGACGCTGGGGACGGCTCAGGATGGGGCGAGCGTTCATTCTGTTGTTCCTAGGATTGCTGTGACTTGTTGGTGACTTAAGGGCATCTAACAGACTGTGGAAAATCTGTATTTTCTAAAGCCATCCACTGGTATTGTATCTGTTCTAGTGGCATGAGGTAACCAAGGCAGAGGGCATGCTTGGGACCTTGCAGATGCAGAGAGAAGATCTGCTCCTGGTGAGAGGCCAGGAACACAGTTGCTTGCTGTTGTTGTTGTTATGTGCCGTTGAGTCGTCTGCGACTCATAGCGACCCTGTGTACAACAGCCCTAAACTCTACCACAATTTCTTAGCAGACAGTAATGATGCAAAGCAGATCATCCTCTGGTTAATGACTGACAAGGGGGCTAAGCGGGGGTTCCCCATAACTCCCTGTCAGGGATATGAGGCTCAGAAGGCTTCTTGGAGGAGGAGATGGGAGAGGACACCTGGGAGATAAGTGGGAAATGCCACACAAAGACACAAGTCACCTAACTGGGTTTCTAGGTGGAGACTAGGGGTGAGGTGCTGTGTGATAGTGTGACCCCAAGTACATAGAGCCCAGAGCACTAAGAAATGGTTAAATGTAGAAATAGTCAGGTCACCACAGAGGCTTTGAGAGGGTATCCAGAAGCCAGGACATCTGAGTTCAGATCCTCATTCTTTTCCGAGGAAGTATGTCTCAGACTCAATTTTCATGTTTGTAAAATGGGTCTCCAGCACATATTAATTGCTGTTAATTCAATTCTGACTCCCTGAGACCCCATGAGGGTCAGAATAGAACTGTGCTGCACAGGGCTCCAAAATGGCTCATTTTCCAGAAGTCGATCACCAGACCTTTCTTCCAAGATACCTCTGATTGGATTTGAACTGCCAACGTTTGGCTTTTCAGGCACATGAAGTCACTGTGTCACCATGGTCTCCATCCATGACAGTGGACTGTGTGAATGAGTGAGTACATGAACAAGAAGCAGAGGCTGGCACACAGGAATATTTTGCTTGGTCTGGATCCTGCATCTGATTCATCTTTGGTTCTTTGGACTTGAACCTGCCAACTTTGAATTCATCAGCCTCTGCATCTGTGTGAGGCAGGTTAAGCATCTCTCCTGAGGTCTGACCACAGACCTGGGGTTTACCACCAGCCCCTACATGAACGTACACCATCTTCCCGAGATAAAATTCTATATTTGTTTCTCTCTGTCTTTCTCTCTCTAAGGTTAATTGGTTTTGTTACTCAAGAACCCAGCCTAAGTCGTTAGTGGACGGTGGTCCCACACCCATCACTTCTAAGTGATTGGAAGAGGAGCACATACGCACAGGGGCACATTCAGGGAGGCAGTGAACCGAGGACCAGGAGTTCGACATAGCTACAAGCCCAGGAACAAAGGGCCTACAAGCTCAAGAACAAAGAGGCCCTGGCAGCTGCCAGAGGCTGAGATAAATGAGGAACGATTTCCTGCTGAAATCATACATCTCACCTTCAGATCCAAGCAAAATGAATCGACGTCCATTGTACTAGCAGCCAAGAAATCAAAAGACTTAACTGCATTGGGAACATATGCTGTCCAGGACCTTTCCAAGGCACTACAGAGCGAGGATGTCTGTTTCAAGCTGTTGTGGTTTTAGTTGCTTCCTCTGCCTTTGAGAGTTGGACAGTAAGGAGGATGACAGAAGAATCGATGCTTTTTGAGTTGTGTTGGAGAAGAGGGTTGAGTGCCCATGGACGGGCAAAAGGACAAACATGTCTTTCTCAGAGGAAGCACAGCCAGAATGGTCCTTCGTGGCAAAGTTGGTGAAGCTTCGTCTCACAGCCTTTAGAAAAAGACATCCTGCGGGGAAACGTGGAGGGTCAGAGAAAAAGAGGAAGACCCTCAATAGGCTGGATTGACACAGTGACTCTAACAATGCGCTCGAGTAGGTCAGACATGGGGAGAAGTTTGCAGGAGAGGGAAGGCTTCAGATCCATCGTTCGTAGGGTCTCAGGGAGTTCTAGTGAACTCAACGGCTCCTAACAACAGCAACACTCTCAAAAGTATGGGGAAATAAAATTCTCAGCTGTAGCCTTGTCAATAACAATATTTTCTATTTCTTGTTTGTTGAGACCTTGTATTTGCAGCAAAAGAAAGCACTTTAAATTTCCTCCTGTACCAGTCAGATCTGATTTGACGGTACATGCACAAAAAATAATAATAAAATAAATAAAAATAATAATAAAGAAAGCACTTTAAATAAAGGATTTTTTTTAAAAAAATTTAGGTAACATGGATTGTACTACAGTACAACATTGGTCAAAGTTCCTAGAGATGTTAGGATTTATGTGATGTAGCTGTTTTTTTCAAATCTAGGCTGTAACATGGGTACCACAAGATAGCAGCACACACTAGAAGTGGGATAACTTCTTCCCATTAAACTCCAGAGATGGAAAATACAGGAATTTACCAAAAGACGAATTGTATTAGGTAAATCTACTGCCAGGGACCTTTCCAGAGCACTGAGAAGCAGCAATGTCAGTCTAGGAACTAAGGTGTGCCTGATCCAGTCCACGGTCTTCACAATTACTTGCTATGCATCAAAGAGCTGGATAAATGATTAAGTATGATAAAAGAAGAATTGATGGCTTTGAGTTGTGGTGCTGGAGAAGAGTCTTGAACATACCATGGACCACCAAGGAAAAAAGTCTGGCTTGGAGAGTGTGAAACCAAGTTTCTCCTTGGAGGCCAGGATTTTGAAGCTGTCTCACGTACTTTGGGCATGTGGCCAAGAGGAATCAATCCTTGGAGAAGGATATCATTCTTGGAAGGATGAAGGGACAGTGCAGGAGAGGAAGACACCAGATGAGATGGATTGATACAATGACTAGGGCAATGGGGGTAGGTGTGTCAGTGTTAGTGAAATTGGCTTGGGACAGGGCAGGCTTAAAACTATTGTACATAGGATCGCTATGAGTTGCAGGTGACATGATGGCACACAACAACAACAACATGATGTTTACTTTATGAAAAGGAATTATGCAGATGATATAATTTTGCTTGCCGAAACTGAGGAAGACCTGAAGCATTTCCTGCAGAAGGTCAAAGACTGCAACCTTCAATATGGATTGAAGCTTAACATCAAGAAGACAAAGATTCTCACCACTGGGCCAATTGGCAGCACCATGATAGATACAGAAGAGAGTGAGGTTGTTAACAATTTCAACTTGCTCAGCTCCACAGTCAATACTTTTGACACCAACAGTCAGGAAAGCAAAAGACGAATTGCATTGTGGAAGCCTCTGTCAGGGACCTCTCCAGAGTGCTGATGAGCAATGATGTCAGTCTAGTGGCTACGGTGCACCTGATTTAGGCCATGGTCTTTGTAATTACATGGTATGCATCACAGAGCTGGACCATGATTAAGGATGATAGAAGAATTAATACCTTTAAGTTGTGGTCCTGGAGAAGAGTCTTGAACACACCATGGACCGCCAGGAGAACAAAATGGTCTATCTTGGAGAGGGTGTAACCAAGTTTCTCTTTGGAGGACAGGATTTTGAAGCTCTATCCTACATACTTTGTGCACATGACCAGAAGGGACTGGTTCTTGGAGGACATCAAGCTTGGAAGTGTGGAGGGACAGTGCAAGAGAGGAAGACCTCAGATGAGATAGACTGATACAGGAACTGGGGTAATGGGAGTTAGTGTGTCAGAGTCAGTGAGAGTGGAACAGGACAGGGCATGCTTCAGAGCTGTTGTACATAGGATCGCTATAAGTCACAGGAGACTTGACAGCACGTGACAACAACTACATGTTTCATGGGTCCCTAAAGGGCTACCACTATCCATGTGTATGAATCCAAGGTGTATGAATCTATAGCTGGTGTGACACATGCCCTGGGCACCACTGGATGTGCACATGACAGAGCAGTTCATCGACAGTCCCGTTTTCCATTGCCGGCTGCGAGGAAACATTCCACAATTAAAACCAATTGTACAGATGCTATTTTTCCACAGACTCACCTCTGTGGTATGTGTACTACAGCAGCACGGGGTATGAAGACCTTTCCCGGCTGGGTCAGGGAAATGGGCAAAGCCAAGGCTGTGTGGGGACCATGAGCAGGAAAAGCTGGAGCTGACTGTGAGCTGGAGTGTGCAGTTCTGTCAACGGCCATTACTATAAACAGATTGAAGCACCGAGGAAGGTTCCCGGCCAGCTGGGCACAGGTTTATGCTCACTTCATAGTCCGAGCAGAGGATATGCTACGTCCCCTCTCGGAGAGCAGTGACTGATCGTAAGAGCTTGCAAACAACCATCTCAGGTGCGTCTTAGCGATCTCTTTGTGTCCGAAAGAAAGAGGGAAGAAAACAAAACTGCACAGAGACCATGAGTCTAAAGGTCTTCAATCTGCACAGCCTGAGACCAGTAGAACTAGCTGGTGCCCGGCTACCGCTGCTGTCCCTTCTAAAGGGGATGAATGAAAATCCAACTTCCCTGTAAAGACTTTCATAAAAGTCACAGTAAAAAAAAGAAACAAACAAAAATATAAGAATAAATAAATAAAAGGGATCACAGTAGAGGGTCCTGGATAGAGTGGAGGGAAATGGGGGACAAAATGTAAAAAGATTGTTTTTAAAAGAAGTGAAGTGGACTTTGGGGGAGGGATTGTACAACAATGAAAGAATTTTTATTTTACTTTTCAAAGAGAAGAATGAACTGGAGGGGAGGGGTGAGCAGGGAGAAAAGTGCAATAATGAATGAATGGAAATTCAAAATCTCTGCAAATTTTCATTAGTAATAACAACAATAAAAATATAGGAAAGAAAAAAACAAAACTATACAAAACACTTTTGTCCATAAAGGGGGGGAAAAAATTCAGGCTTACTAATCCAATAGAGAGCAGGGAAATGTCCAGGATTACAGCCGCGGTCACTCTTCAAATCTCGATTAAAGGTCATCCCTGAGGCTCATTTTCAGTAAACAACAGACCTAGAAGGTGACCAGCAAACACGTGAAAGGTTCTCACTCATGAGAACAGCCAGATAAGGGGAGCAGCGTTTGCCCAAAGAGAAGACACAGAAGGCAGAACAGATTCATGCAGGCGAGGAGTTAGAGGAGGAAAAGTGCAGTTTGCATACTGACAACTGTAATTAAAACAAAATGTGTTTGCATGGTTGAACAGGAAACTATTCGGCTTCGTCAACTTTGGCTCAAATCATAATTTGAGAAAACTTACTTAAGCTGGGATGGGGACAGGGGCAGTGGAGCAGGGCAAGTCTGCTGGAACCTTCCCCTGAGGGTTATTAAAGTGGCCAAAGACCTCCAAGGTCACGTGGAAGGACCATGAAGATTCTGATCAGTCCACGTGCCTATGATGACTTAAAAAAAACCCCAAATAACCCAAAAAACTCAGCTTTGAGTCTGTTCCCACGCATCGCGACCCCGTGTGGGCGGCAGTAGAACTGCAGTGCCTGGGAGTTTGCTAAGTAAGGGTCGTCTATTCTATTGCAGACTTGTTAGGACAGAGCTGACCCTCCGGAAGTGGGGAGAAGGGCTGCTATGTGGCAGGAGCTGCCGTCAATGTGAGGAAATAAAATATACGGGAGTTGTTGATGGAAGACAGATTCAATTTGGAAATCTGTACCCAAATCATAGAAAAAGTTACTCAGAAAAAAAATCGAAACCATCTTTACAACAACCATTCACCAGATCTTCTGTGGAGCTGTTTGTACTCTCAGCTTGTGGGTAGGCAAGCCGTTTCCACCGCTAGGCCCTTCTGTATGCCTTTAAATGGCTGGCTTGTTTGGAATCAGGTTGCCAAAGCATCTCTGGTCAGGTTTGAACCGCCAGCCTTTCAGTGAGTAGCTGCGTGGTTAGCGGTAAGGGAAGTGGGCTCATCTGCACTCTGGGCTTTTGTCTGCCCTGACCACTGACTCAGGCTGACCATCCATGCAGCAACCAGAGGGACCAGCTGGAGGCCTGACTTTGACCACGTGCACCCCACACGCCCCTCCCTGTGTCGTCTGGCTGACATCAGCCTGTGTTGCAGGGGACAGTGACCCGGTTGAGGATCAAGCCATGGCTCCAGCACCGTGTCACTTTCCCGCGTTGCTTTCCAGAGTCTAAGATGAGTTTCAGGTGAAGACCAATCACTGTGGTCTCGATGGTCCTGTTGGCCCTCTGCTGGGGTCCTAAAATGTTTGCTTTTGTTCTGTCTGGGACAGGACCTGGGGGTGGGGGCAGTGTGGTCAATGGTCAATGTCCTCTCTCCCAAAGTTCCAGAGACCAGATGGGGTTGACTGTTAACAGTGTCTGGACCTGGGGCTGAAGGAAAGACACTGCTACCCTCTAGTGGCCACCTTGCGGAATGAACAGAAGCCTTTCTGAGGGGAAGCCCCAGAGAGACTGGCCTCCTGACTGCCCAGTGCTTTCCAGGTGATTCTGATTCACGGCCATCCAGGCACAACATAAGGGCACGCTGTCTGGCGCTGCAGCCCCCCCCCCACACACACACAGCTGGTGTTACATTCAAGTCCATTGTTGCAGCCGCTCTGGTATTCCAACTCTTTGAAGGTCTTGCTTACCAAGCATGATGTCCTTCTTCCAGAGACCGGCTTCTCCAGGTAACAGCCCCAAAATACATGAGACGAAGTCTTTCCGTCCTCATTTCCAAGGCTGTGCCCTATCCAAGATAGATTCGCTCAGTCTCTTGACAGTAAACAGAATATTCCATATTCTTCATCAACATCCTAATTCAAAGGCATCTTTTCTCCAGTCTTTCTAATTAAGTGTCCAACTTTCAGACACATGTTGTGGTTGTTATTAGGTCTCATTGAGTTGAGTACAACCTATGGCAACCCTGTGAACAACAGATCTGAACCGTGTCCTGTCCTGGGCCAGCCTCACTCTTCCTAACACGGTAGATCCCACTGCAGCAGTCACCATGTCAGTCTACCTGGTTGAGGGTCTTTCTCTCTTTCACTGACCCTCCACCTTTCTAAGCATGACGTCCCTCTCCAAGGACTAGCCTCTTCTAGCAGCATGCCCAGAGTATACCATACTTTATCATCTTTGCTTCCAAGGCACACTCTGGCCACACTTTCCCCAAGACATACTGGTTTGTTCTTTTAGTAGTTCATGGAACATTCATTCAGTACTCTTCTCTAACACCAAGCTCACCGGCACCATTTCTTCTTTCGTCATTCTTGTTCATTGTCCAGCTCTCAGATGCATAGCAAGTTACTGAATAGACCATGGACTGAATCAAATACACCTTAGTTCTCAAATTGACATCATTGTTCTTCTGCAGACTTTTCTAGTACAATTTCTCCTGATTTCCTGACTCCAGGTACCAAGGGTGTTGATTACGGATCCAAGCAAGATGAAATCATTGACAACTTTAGTATTTTCTCCATCTATTGTAATGTTGCTTAATGGGTCAGTGGTAAGAATTTTTGTTTTCTTGGCATTGAGATCCAATCTACACTGAAGGCTGTATTCTTTGATCTTCTGCAATAAGTGCATCAAGTCTTCCTCACTTTCAGCAAGCAAGGTTGTGTTATCTGCGTAACACAGGTTATTGATGAGTTGTTCTTTGATCTTGATGCCACATTCTTTGTCATAGATTCCAGCCTCTCAGATAATTTACTCAGCATATAGATTGACTAGGTATGGAGAGAGGATACAACTTTAATACACCCCTTTCTTAAATTTATACTTTATTGACCATGCAAAGTCATTTGACTTTGTGGATCATAAGAAGTTATGACTAATCTTGAGAAGGCAGGAATCATATAATACTTAATTGAGTTGTGCTTATGCAAAATCTATATCTAGGCCAAGAAACTGTTGTGTGAACGTAGCAAAAGAACACTATATGGTTTCAGATGCATGTTGTTGTTATATGTTGTCAAGTCGCTTGCAACTGGTAGTGATCCTACATATAACAGCTCTGATCCATGTCCTATCCTGAGCCAATCTCACTGTCTCCAGCACATCTGCCCTTTCCCCCAGTTACAATGTCAATCCATTTCATCCAGGAATTTCCTCTTCTGTGTAGTCCATCCACTATTCCAAGCATGATAGCCTTCTCCAAGGACTTATCCTTCCTGGTAGTATACCCAAAGTATACGAGATGGCTCTTCAAAATCTGCCTCCAGAGAGCAACTTGATTGCACGCTTTCCAGGACAGACATGCTAGTTCTCTTGGAAGTTCACGGGATGTTCGGTGTTCTTCTCCAACACCACAACGCAAAGGCATCAATTCTTCCTCTGTCATCCTTATTCATTGTCCAGCTCTCTGATGCATAAAAGGAGTATATGACTAAGCATTATATGTATGAGAAAAATCTGGGACAAGGGGTGCATTGTGGGGAGGAGAAAGGGAGAGAAAAGATGCAACAATGGGGAAAATGAAAACATTTTCCTTTTTTTTTTTTAAGTATGGCTTGGATCAGATTTCTCTTTGTCTTCTGACTTGCTCTTCAGCGTTTTGGGGAGGTCGTTGCCGGCATATTTTCTCAATGCACCACTTTGTTTGATTTCTTGACTGCTGAGTTTAGTGGTAAGGAATTGCTCTGCCAACCCAAAAAGACACAGTTCGAATCCACTAGCTTCTGTGCTGGAGAAAGATGGCCCATCTCCTCCTGGCTGATTTACTGCCTCGGAAACCACGCTGGAGGGTCAGTCTGACCCAACTGTACTCAACAACCCCAGCTGCAATGGGTGTTGATTGTGGATCCAAATAAAAGGAGATCCTTAACTACTTCAATCTTCTCTCTGTCATAATATTTGGTGTTTGCCCTGTAGTGAGGGTTTTTGTTTTCTTGCTGTTGAGACCTCATCCATATTGAAGTCTGTAGTACCGGAAGCTGGAAGCAACCAGGATGTCCTTCAGGGTCAGCAGGGGTGGGAAGGGACACAGCAGCTGTGTGTTAGTGGATAAAGGACATGGATGTCACATGTGGATGTCCGACATCCCAGTGAACATCACACGGGAAATCCCAGAGGACAGCATGTGGAAGCCACACGGGCATGGCCTCAGCACCTCAAGGAATGGAAGTCTCTGTTCCTGATTCCTATCCTTCGTCCCCTTTGCCAGAGAAAGAGAAGGCTCAGAGGGCTTGGGCAATTCGCCTGCAGTCAGTCCCACAGCAGATGAGTGATGTAACTTCCAACCCCCTGCTCACCCATTACCCAAATGGAGTCTGTGTCCTGTCAGGCACCAGGCAGAGAACAACAGACCCTCTGCGGGGAGGAACTCCTCTTTGGAGAAGCCAAAGTTTTGGCTTCATGTCACCCCCTGTGCCGAGGACACATGCCCGGCAGCAGCTGGCTGTCGGACGTAATGAGTAACACTGCATCACACAAGAGCCAGACGTGGACACGGCTTGTCAGCTGTCCCGAAACCCGCTCAGAGTGAGCGTCCGGACCGTGTCGCCTGTATAGGGCTCGTTTTTGTTTTTCCTATAAAAAGAGTCATTTTCATTTACAGGTACCCCAGGCAATTTTCCATCTAATTTGGTGTTTTATAACGTTTGCAGACCACTCTGTCTTCATGAGCCGTGAGGCTGTAGATGTTTTGTTTAAACTGTTCCAGGTTATTGAGTCATCAAGAGCAAAAGGAAAATGTGGCTGGGTTTCCATGGGTACTGGCAAGAGAGGGTGCAGTGGCGGTCCGGGGGTCAGCAATTGTTGGCTCTAACTTCAGCCTGGCCCTTATTGTCCTCCAGTTGGAAGGGCCTGGATTTCAGGAGGCGGATCTTGTCACACCCACGTGAGCTGCTGACATTGTGGGTGAACGGCCTGCCCACAGCTACAGCCGGGGCCCTGGTCTCTGCCTCAGTGACCACTTGAGGTCAGGTGACTCTAGGAACTATAGATCTGAACTGTGCCCTATCTGGTCACAACCTCACCATCTCTGATATACTTGAAACCATTGTTACAGTCACTGTACCATTTCACCATAAGGGATTTCCTTTCTATCACTGACCCTCCGCCTTTCCTAGCATGATACTTTCCCCAAAACCTGCTGTTAGGGACCTCTCTAGAGTACTGAAGAGCAACGATGTCAGTCTAGAGACTAAGGTGCACCTAATCCAGACCATGGTCTTCACAGTTACTTGCTATGCATCAGCTGGACAGTGACTAAGGATGACAGAGGGAGAATTGATGCCTTTGGACTGTGGTGCTGGAGGAGAGAATTGAAGATACTATGGACTGCCAGGGGAACAAACAGGCCTGTCCTGAAGAGGGTGAGACCAAGCTGCTCCCTGGAGGATTTTGAAGCTCCTTCTTACATACTTTGGGCACGTGACCAGGATGGACCAGTCCTTGGAGAGGACATCATGCTTGGAAGGGTGGAGGGATAGCACAGGAAAGGAAGACCCAAGATGTGATAGATTGAATCAGAGACTGAAAAAATGTGATTAGATATGTCAGAGATGATGAGATTGGCTCAGGACAGGGCAGGGTTCAGAAATATTGTACAGAGTCGTTGTGAGTCACAGGCAGCTCGACAGCACATAACAACAACAACAACAACAACAGTCCTTACTAACAACATGCCCGAAGTATGTGAGACAAAGTTTCACCATCCTTGCCTCTAAGGAGCTCACTGGTTGCACTGCCTCCCAGACCATCATGTTTACTTTTTTGGCAATCATGAGATACTCAGTCTTCATCTCCAATACAATTTACTTTTTAAATGGATTCATTGTTGTATATCTTCTTCCCTGCCCCTCCCTTTTCTCTCCCTCAGTCCACTTTGCAATGCATCTTTTGTTCCAGATTGCTCCAACACAATTTAAAGCCATCGATTCTT
>NW_006399879.1:1558573-1563934 GCF_000299155.1 Elephantulus edwardii | reverse complement strand
CCACCACCTATCCTCAGCCCTCCGCCCCCACTTCTTCCCCTTGGATTCTCATAATCATTCTACCATAATGGTTTTATACAGTATTTGTCCTTATGGGACTGAGTTAGTTCATTCAGCATAATGCTCTCCAGTCCCTCCCAAGTTAGGTAGTGATTTACAAAATCATTGCTCCTTCATGCTGTGTAGTATTCCATCATTTGAATGCACCACCATATCTCAATCCATTCAACTGTGGTTGGATCCTTGGGCTGTTTCCATGTTCTTGTGATGGTAAACAACACTGCTATGAACATTGGTGTACAAGTCTCCGTTTGTGCCTCAGTTCTCATTTTCTCAGGGCATACTCCAAGCAGTGGATTAGACGGGTCATATGGAATTTCTATGTCCAGCTTTCCAAGAAAATGTCAAAGTGCTTTCTAGAGTGGTTGTACCATTTCATAATCCCACCAACAGTGTTCCTATGTCGCTACTTCTTCTCCAGTATTTATTACTTGCTGTCCTGTTACACTTTGCCACTGCTACAAAAAAAAAAGAAAGAAAGAAAGAAAGAAAAGAAACAAAAAAAGAAAAAAGTCAGAAAAATAAAGGGAATGTGTCAAAGCCAGAACTCAGTGCCTGGTTTTAGGAGGCTACTGACCATTCTTATCCCGTGAGGCTCAATGGATTCAAGTCCAAACTCCTCTTACTGAATATGTGACTTTTCCCAAGCATCTCGGCCTCTCTGAGTCCTGTTCCCTCTGCTGTAGAACAGGGAACCAGCAGCTTTGACGCTGTTCACTGAAGGTCAGCAAGGTGTCTGCCTTGGATGCTGATGAGCAAGATGTCACGGTGTGACCCCCCCAGTGCTCTTGACCTCAGTCCTCTACACTTGGTTCTGACACCACCAGCCTGGTGTGAACTCAGCCCAGCTTGTGCCGAAGTGGATGCTGCCCTGGAGTGGAGACAAAGTGACACTCTTCTGGGGGTGATCCCTCTGCTAGAGGTCCTCATGTCTGACTCCATCTGCAGTGGCCCCCCTGCCTTCAGCCACACAGAGAGAACACGCAAGTTTGCAGGTCCCAGCTGGCTGAGACTCAGAAACAGAGTAGGTATTATTAGGGATATTCACCTCAAACACTATTCCAGCCATATTTTAATAATCTTCAGCAAGATTTTACTTGCTTGTGATATTATTAATAATGTTCAATGGTTTCCATAGTCTATCAGGTCACCTTTTCTGGGAATGGGAACAAATAAGGTTCTCTTCCAGTAGGTGGCCAAGTAGCCATCTTCCATATTTGTCGGTGGAGATTGGTGAGCACATCCAGGGTCGTATCTGTTTCCTAAAACATCTCAATTGGTATTCCATCAGTTCTTGGGACTTCGGCAGTTTCTTTGTCAATGCCTCAGTGCAGCCTGAACTTCTTCCTTCATCACCATTGATCCTTGGTCATGTGCTACTTACTGAAATGGTGTCATGTGCACCAGGTCTTTTTGATACAGTAACTCTGTGTATTTCTGCTAAGACTCCTGAATGAATGGACTGTCCAAAGAACAACAATTACCTATCTTAAAGGAAGTATACCCACAGTGCTCCTTAGTGGCGAAGACAGTGAAACTTTGCCTCACTTACTTTGGGCATCTTTTCAGGAGGCAGCAGGCCTTGGAGAGAGACATCATGCTGGGGTAGGTTCAGAGTCAGAAAAAGAAGAAAAGCCTCAGTAAGCTTGATTGACACAGTGACTTTCACAGTGAACTTGAGTTTGGTAGAGACGGTGAGGGTGAGGCATGATAGAGCAAGGACAAGCCCTGCTTTTCAGAGGGTTGCTATGGGTCGTAGATGATCTGACAGAACCTAACAACAATGACAACCCCGGACAGGGTTCTATTTTATTATCTTCATTTTAAACTCCTTTCTGTGTCTCATGACGCTGTCTGGTTTTGCAAAGTCACCTGTAATAGCTGTGAATAATAAAGCTCTTGTTGTGAAAGTAGGTGGTGGTTGTTGTTATGGGCCATCATGTGACCTGCAACTCATAGTGACACGATGTACAATTGCTCTGAACCCTGCTCTCTCCTGGGTCAGTCTCGCTGACTCTGACACACCTACTCTCATTGCCCCAGTCACTGTATCAGTCCATCTCATGTGGGGTCTTCTTCTCCTATGGTGTCCCTCCACCCTTCCAAGCATGATGTCCTTCTCTAAGGACTGGTCCCTCCTGGCCATATGCCCAAAGCATGTGAGACAGAGCTTCAAAATCCTTGCCTCCAAGAAGCAGTCTGGTTTCCCCCTCTCCACGATGAACCTATTTGTTCTCCTGATGGCTCGTGTTGTATCCGATACTCTTCTCCAGCATGACAATTCAAAGGCATCACCCTTCTTCCATAATTCTTAGTCATTGTCCAGCTCTCTGATGCAGATCAAGTAATTGTGAAGCATTGGGTGCACCTTAGTCTCTAGGCTGACACCATTGCTCCTTAGCATTCTGGCGAGATCTCTGACAGTAGACTTATCCAATGCAGTTCAGCTTTTGATTTTCTGACTGCTGGTGCTAAGAGTGCTGACTGTGGAGATGAGCAAGCTGAAACTTAACCACCTCAATCCCTTCTCCATTTACAATGGTGCTGAACACTTGGTGGTATTCCCTTCATTATTCTGGGCCAGTCTTACTGGCCTCATGGGCAAAAAGGAAGGTTCTAGAAGGTGTCAGTGGATGCTCTCTTCCCCAGTACTTCGGGAGAAAGTCACAAGAGCATGGGAGCTCCTTATCCTGGGCCAGGCCCTCGCCACCTGCCTCCCGGGACTCCTGGATTTGGGCTGTCCTCACTTCTTCATCGGAGTTCCCTGCCCATTAGGGCCTAAGATGGGGAGAAGGGAACACTGGGTGTCGGTTACGGCAGTCAGAGGGGCAAATGTGAGGTAGTCGTGCTCCGGATGACAATGTAGTAATTGGAAGGGAAGGATTAACATGCAACGTGGAGACGTTTTAAAACATTATGCTGAGTGAGGTATCTCAGTCACAAAGGGACAAATGCTATATGGCGCCACTGTTGTAGAATGAGGCTAGCATCGGGGTGGGGGTAAGACTGAGAAAAACTGGATGAAATATGTTTATGGCATTGAAGTCTACGGAGGAGAGAATAGTCTAAAAGTATTATATTTTAGGGCATTATGTTTATCATAGGAGTACGCAATGAGGGTTGCAGAGTGGATTATATTTGGGGTTGGGGGTGGGATTGGGGGAGGTGTCGGGGGGATTGTGTACCAATGAGGGAGTTTTTCTTTTGCTTTTCAAGGAGAGGAGCAAAGGAGGGGGGTGAGGTGGAGTGGGCGGGGAGAAGGGTGCAACAATGAATGAATGGAATTCCAAAATCTCTGTAGATGTTCATTGAAATGAAAAAGAGATAAAATATAAAAAAAAACCCAAAACCAGAAGCTGTGAGAGGAGAGGAAGGGAGGGTGGGGGAACAAGAAATGGAGGAGAGAGTGAGAGAGAGCAAGGGATGTGATATGAACGAAGGTGGGAAAAGGAGGGAGGGAGACGGAAAGAAGGGCCATGCACAACCCACGCACACCCTATCCTTGTTGGCTGACTCGTTGTCTAGTTGGTACCGACTCTTAGCTGACCCTCATGGGGTTTTAGGGGCTGCAGACCACATGAGAGAAGATTGTCCATCTTTGTCTCAAAGAGCAGCTGGTGGATTTGAACCACCAGCGAGGCACTGCCTTGGGGTTATAGCTCACCACCCTCAGGAAAATGCCACCAGAACCTTCCACAATGAAAATGCACACGGCAGTCATAGCCACACGCTGTACAAACACCCACACACAAAGGTAAAGGCTGTAATTGTAGGCTGCTTGCCTGAGTGGAAAGAGAGCGAGGTGCAGGCTAAACCTTGTTATCAGGCAATTCCGACTCCCAGCGGCCCTCCCTCCCCTGTGGTTCTGGGGCCCTGAGTTTTCACAGGAAGAGCCTGCCCATCTTTCTTTCTCCCATGGAAGGGCTGTTGGGTTCGAACTGCCAACCCTTCAGTTAACACCCTGATATTTACACACTAGTCCACTCAGACTCCTTAAGGGGAACAGGGAATGAAAAAGAAAAGTGAAACCTGTGGCTGGGTGTTTGGAAATGAGGGTTTGGCCACCCAACCCTTCTGTTCCTGAGGTTGGATAAGAAACAAAAAACAGAGGGAAATGAATTTGGTTGATTCCAGATAGAGGGGACAGCACATCCAAAAGACGGTGGTGAGGAGGCCTGACTCGCCTGAGCAAAAGGGACAGACAGACCTGTGTAAGGGGTGTGTGCGTGGGAGTGTGTGCGTGCATGCACACGTATGTGCATGTGTTTGTGCATTTGTGTGTTTGAATGTCCGTGTGTGTGCATGCATGCATGTGTGTCTGCACACTCCTTACTCTGGAGAATACCCCCAACCACAGCCTCCACAACACCCTCCAAATCCAGTTCATCCCCCGTACCCCAGGCCCGATGAGGCTTTCCTCCTCAACGATGACCACGTGGACCCCAAGCCCAATCCAACCCACTGCAGTTAACTCAATCACCACTCATAGCGACACCAGCAGAGGCTGGAGCTGCCCCACTGATTTCCAGGCTGTCAGTCCTACAGAAGCACTCTATGTGTCTTTATTTCAAGGAGCAGTTGATAGCTTAGAACTGCTGACCTTTCAGTTAGCAGTCGTGGACTTTAACCACTACACCCCAAAGTAAGTCTCCTGTGGACACCCTAGGCCCTTATGATTCAGTGTTCCCCAAATGCGTTCTCATCTCTCCCTCCCCAGCCTGCTTCTCTGGCAGCCACAGTCTCTGGTGTGATCAGAAATCCAGGTGTCGTCTGTGACTCTTCCTCCAAGTTCTGCATTCAGCTTGCCACCAAGCTGTCATCTTTCTGTCCCAGTTCTTGTCTTCTGTCTTGTTTCTTTGCTCCTTCCCGGAGCACGTGCTGGCTTTCCAGGCAAGGTGGGTGAACATCACCTTCAGTCAGTGCACTTGACAGTGACTTAAAGACAGCCGCCGTTGGTTGCTGGGGCAGGCGGCATGAGTCCAGTGATGGAGCTCAGGAGTCACGAGGGAGGCAGATTTGGAAACAAAGGGGCTGTGTGATGAGAGTACACGGATGATGTGAATGGTCAAGTGTTTACCCACCAACGCAAAGATGTTGTTAAGTGCCGTCGAGTCGCAGGTGACTCATAGCGACCCTATGAAGGAGAGTCCTCATCGCTTGGGGGCTTTTCATCCTCTCTCCAGGTTCATAGGGTTCCAGAGGCAAGCTATTATGGAAGTGGATGCCACTACTCCTTCCAGACTTGTTTTAATCAGAGAGCTCCACCCCACTATCTGTCCGCATTGGGTAACCAACTATTAA
>NW_006399879.1:1555815-1558403 GCF_000299155.1 Elephantulus edwardii | reverse complement strand
GTCCACTGGGACAGTAATCTCAATCTCTCAATCTCTCTCTCTCTCAATCTCTCTCTCTCTCTCTCTGTAATCCAAAGATGAGTGGTTTAAATCCACCCAAGAGCTTCTTTGAAGGAGAGACCAGGTGCTATTTCCAATAGGTCACAGCCTTGAAAAACCTTAAGGAGCCCAGTTCCACTCTTCACACCTGTTGTTAGATGCTGTTGAGTCGAGTGCAACTCAGAGCGACCCTATGAACAAAAAGATCTGAACTGTGCTCTGTCCAGTGCCATCCTCACACTTCTTGCACACAAGAATCCAGTCACCATATCAATCCACCTAGTTGAGGGTCTTCCTTTCCTTCACCGACCCTCCACCCTTCCCAACATCATGCTCCTCTCCAAGGAACAGTCCCTCCTAGCAACATGTTCAAAGAGCACTCTGGCTGCACCCTCTCCATGACATATTTGTTTATTCTCTTGCCTGTCTATGGGATGTTCAATGCTTTTCTCCAACACCAGAGCTCAGAGGCATCAATTCTTCTCCTGTCATCCTTATTCATTGTCCAGCTCTCAGATGCATTACAAGTAATCAGAAAGACTATGGTCTGAATTAGATGCACCTTAGTCTTCAAAATGACATCACTACTCCTAAATTAGTTGGAAATATCCCTAACTGCAGATTTTCTCAGTGCAATGCCTCTCTTTTGGCTGCTGGTACCAAGGGTGTTAATTACAAGATGAAGCTGTTGATACTTTTAATCTCTCCATCCATTATGACACTGCCTATTGGTCCAGTGGTAAGAATTTCTGTTTTCTTGATATTGAGGCACAATCCGTACTGAAGGCTGCCTTCCTTGATCTTCCATAGTAAGCCTTTCAAGTCCTCTTCACTTTCAGCAAGCAAGGTTGTGTTATCTGCAATGCAAGACACACATAGAAGTCTTAATTGACTTGATACCAAAAAGCTTGATTTGGTGTTAGTAATCACAGTAAGATCATTCTCAGGGTGGTATGGATAGACAAAACCAAGAGGATCCATTGCATGTGGTCATAAGCCTGTCTTCCCGTCTTACCAGACACTATCCAGACCAGGAAAGAGACTTTTTCATTGTGTAACTAAGACAAAAAGGAGAATAAAGAAAAGACATGATTATTAGTCTAACGGATCACATGGGTGTTAGTCTCCAAGGTTTTGAGACCGGAAGGTCTAGAAGGTGCCCAACTATCACAGCTGATTTCTCTGAAACGATTGCCGATAGAAGGTCCTTATCGAGGAGGAGATAAAATGTGAGGAAAAGCTCAAGATCATAAAATGACCAAGTTTTCTGGTCTTCTAGAGGCTGGTGAGACCACCAAGACTATGACCTCTAGTTACTCTTTATGCCTGGAATTGTAATCACCCAGCTGGTGACTCAGCTTCCAACCAAATGAGACACAGGTGATTGGCAACATCAAGGAGGTACTGGCCCCTTAGAACACGCAACCATCCAAGACCAAAATGGCAACAGTTACCCAAACAAATCCCAAAAAGGATGAATGAAAAGGAGAAATACAAGAAGGAAGTGAAATGAATGCTGTTACATCATGCAGATTGTAGCCAATGTTGTGAAACAATGTGTTTGAATTGCTGAATGGAAGACAACTTTCTGTGTAAACTTTCACTCAACTCACAATCATTTCTGGAGCCAGGAGACCCCCCACCCCCAGGACAGAAGGGAGTGCAAGGGACTGGTCATTGGAGGACAGAGACTGGAGCATGGAGACAAAAGGCACAGAGAGGAATTCTCAAGGCCTCCAACAGAGAGAAGCAACCCTCTTACAGCCATCAGAGAAGGAACTCCACATTGTCTCCACCTTTGATCCCAGGCTGCATCCCCCATTGGCCAAGCCCAACCGGAAGTCCAAAGGAGAGGAGGCCAGCTGATCCAGTTAATGCCCTCATGCTGGGGAAGAAGAGAGGTTCTGCAGGTGGAGGAGAAGCATGCCCAGCACCCCCTAATCCAAGCGCATCTGCAGGTAAAAGCTCTTCGTTGTTAGTTGCCATCCAGCCAAGCGCAACCCTTGTGCGCAAGAGGGCAGAATACTGCCCAGTGCTGCACTGTCTTCATGATCATCAGTATATTTAAGGCCACTGCTTAGCTATCGTGTCGATCCATTTAAGAGTGTATCCCACCCTCCTTAGGAGCACAGGGGCCCCAACCCCAACCAGCCCACAAGTCCCTAGGAAGGGCTGGGCTGTGTGACTGGGAGCAAATAAAAAGCGGTGCCTGCCTGAGGCTGCTGGCTCTCCTCCTGGCGCCATGCTGAAATGTTTGGGTCCACCTCACTTTTCAGGGGTGTTTCTCCTCCCTTCTGCCCTTTTCTCTTTAACTCTTACACACAGCCTGTCTTTCTCCAACCATGCCTCCTCGGCACTCCCTTAATAAACCTTTTTCACTTGTTTTGCTAAATTAAAATTAAGAGTTTATATCCCAATTTCATTGACATTCCTCCACTTTACCAAACTTAATGTCCTTTCCTGATGACCTGGCCAAAGTAATTGAGTAGAAGTCTCTCCATTCTTGTATGTTGGGAGTTTTCTGGTTGTATTTATTTTTTTTAAAAAAA
>NW_006399879.1:1543516-1554177 GCF_000299155.1 Elephantulus edwardii | reverse complement strand
TTGTGCGGGGAGAAGGGTGCAACAATGAATGAATGGAATTCCAAAATCTCTGTAGATGTTCATTGAAATGAAAAATAAACAAACTAAATAAAAAAAAGAACATTTTTAAATAAAAAAAAATTGCCTTTATAAATGCTCCCTGAGTGGATGACATGACCAAGCCTGGAGATGAGAGAGGGCTTGCTGAAGAAAACACCTCCTGAGCTGGGTTTAAGGAAAGAGCATGCATTTGCCAGGAAATACTGGACCAGTGGATGCACCTTAGCAAACCTGTGAGATTCACACAATGTGCTCAGCCAGCTGCAAGCTCTGCAGTGTTACTGGATCCTAACATTTCCAGGCATGAGGATGGCTGGCACATGCTAGATTCCCAGTGAGCATCTGCCATTGGCAAGTTTACTATCGTTCTGGGTCTGAGTCTCTGCAGTGGTGTCTGCAGAGCAATACATTCTAGTGGAGGCTGATACCATGTTGATGTTCTTTGTTGCTAGTTTTGCTGTTAGTTGCTGTCAAGTTCAATTCTACTCATAGTGACTTTATAGAATAATAACAGGTTCTTTTGTACTGCCATCTTCATGGTCCTGCTAAGTCCAAGTTCACTGTCATAACCGCTGTGTCAATTTCTCTCATTGAGTTGCTGTTAGCAACCTTATGAGCAACAGCTCTGGAGCTTGTTCTATCCTGCGCCGTCCTCATCATCTCTGACACACTTAAGCCCGTTGCTGCAGTAACTGTATCAGTTTCATTGAGGGTCCTCCTCTTTTTCTGCAACCCTCTGCCTTTCCAAGCATGGTGGCCTTTAACAAGGACTAGTCCTTCCTATTAATATGCCCACAGTATGTGAGTTGAAGCTTGGCCATCTTTGCCTCTCAGGAGCACTCTGGCTGCACCTTCTCCAAGATGTATCTATTTGTTCTTTGATCATCCATGGGATTTTCAGGACTCTTCTCTGACACCACAGCTCAGAGGCATCAGTTCTTCTGTCACCTTTAGTCATTGTCCAGCTCTCAGATGCATAGCAAGTGATTGAAAAGATCATGGCCTGAATCAGGTGCATCTTGGTCTTTCTGAAGGAGAGGAAAACCCTCGACCAGGTGAATTGACACGGTGACTGCTGCAATGGGCTGTCGTGTGTCAGAAAGTGTGAGGATGGCACGGGATAGATGGAGTTTAGATCGGTGTTCACAGGGTCGCTATGAGTCATAATTGACTTCACCGCACCTAATGACAATAACGTGCATGTCCTTGAGGGTTTTTCTTCGATTTCAGCGACTCTCTGCTTCACAAGCCTGGTGTCCTTTCCTTACCAGTGGTCTCTTTTGTGCTCGTGTCCAAAGGAAAGAAGTCAAAATCTCACCATCTTTACTTCCAATGAACATTCTGATTATATTTCCTCCAAGAGTACTGGTTCATTCTTCTGGCAGCCCACAGCAGGTCCAGTATTCTCCGTCAAGCCCACAGGTCAGACTCGTCAGCTCTCATTCACTCTTCCTTTTCCTTCATCCCTCTTTCACTTGCATTGGAGGCTTCTCTCCCCCCCCCCATTTGATCATGCTATAATTTGTTTTCTTATTCATTTTATACTGGTTTATTTACAAAGTTTGTGTACATTGTTTTTCACACTGGATCTTTTTTAAAAAACCCTTGAACTGGGTGAAACACATATTTGCTTCATCTAGGGAGCTCTGGTGGCCTAGTGGAAAGAAGCTGTGTTGCAACCCTGAAGGTGCATGGTTTGAATCCACCAGATGCTCTGCTGGAGAAAGGAGGGGAAATCTCCTCCTGTGCCAGTCAGATCTGATCCCATGGTACACAACAAGAGAAAAACAAAACAAAACAACAAGCCCCCAAACTCTAAAGAATCTATGCAATCCACTGACATATCTTTCTCCCACGGGGTGACTGATGGGTTGGATTTGTTGACTGACAATAATAAGCTTTTGGTTGTTGGAAAACAACAACAACAACACTCTAGAGGGCTTCTGCAGCAGATATGCCCAGCCCACTGTGTCCTCCGATTTCTTGACTGTTGCTTCCACAGGGAATTGTGATTGTGATAGTGAATCAAAGTAAATGAAAACCCTGATGTCACAGCAGCGAAGTGCTCAGGTACTAACGGAAACGGTGTGTGACCTCACCCGTCGTACCTCAGGGTCTTGGGAATAGGGACCGTTTGGGGAACCCAGCGGGACACGTCCACTCTAGTCTATTGGGTCTCCAGGCTCTTCAATCCACTGGGCAGCAGAGGGTTCAGCAGAAGAATCATCTGTATTCATTTTATACTGGTTCACTTAGAAAGTTCATGTACATTGTTTTTCACACTGGATCTTTTCTAAAAGCCTTGGATTGGGTGAAATGCATCTTTGCTTCTTAAAACTCTAAAGAATCTAGGGAGCTCTGATGGCCTAGTGGCAAGAAGCTGCACTGCAGTCCTGAAGGTGCATGGTTTGAATCCACCAGATGCTCCGCTGGAGAAAGGAGGTTTCTCTGCTGGAGAAACCATGTCTAATTTCAGTCTTGCTCGGTTTATCCTGGTGTGGTGCAGTCCTGATGATTCTTACCACTGCACTGCCAGGGCTCTGTGTTCCTACTGTTCCCATGGTTCTCATGGGCCACGAGTCCACTCTGACTTACAGCGACCTTGTGTACAACAGAAGGAACCAGCGGCCAGTCCTGCACTGGCCTCCTGACTGCTGCTTGTGTTCATGGGTGTGAGGAATGCCCACCTGGCCTAATTCTTTTTATCATTATTGGTTTTGTGAAAGTTTACAAGGAGATTGATTTTCATTCATTCATACACATTTTCCTCCCCACCCTTCCCCGATTCACTTTGTAGTACTTGTCCTGTTTCAGATTGTTAATCATTATGACTATAATGTCTAATCATCCATTCCTTTCAAATGGCTCTTCTCTTCACCTATACTCATGCAATGTTCATTATCAAGCCAATCGTTTCCAACTCCCCAGCTCCTGTATCCATCCAATTATTATAGCAGTGGTCTTATGCAGTATTTGTCCTTTTGTGACTGAAATATTTCACTCAGCATCATGTTTTCCAGACTCACTCAAGTTATGTATTGTTTTACAAGTTCATTGGTTTTCTAGGCTAATTCTTGCGCTCTGGGTTGACTCAGTTAAGACAAAGTGTTAGGAAGTTTTCAACACACTGAAAAAGCCCAGGCAGATAGAGGACTGAGGGACTCACTTCTAGGGAGAGTCTGGTGTCAGAGAAGGGGAGCAGGTCCGGGGCTTAGGCTTAATAGCTCCGGTGTATGGGGATGCAGGCAATTGCTCATCTGTTAGAGCTTGCTAGCCTCACTGAGCTAGGAGCCACAGCTGTTGTTAGATGCTGTCAAGTTAGCCTCTGAATAACCCTGTGAACAGCAGATCTCAACTCCACCCTGTCCCGTGCCATCTCCACACTTCCTGACACACTAGAACCCAGTGCGGCAGTCACTGTGTCAGTGCACCTCGTTGAGGGTTTTCCTCTCCGCCAAGCCTCCTCCCTGACCAGCATCATTTCCTTCTCCAAGGACTATCCCCTCCTTGCAACATGCCACTTCAGTGAGTGAGATGAAGCCTCATCACCCTTGCCCCTGAAGAGCACTCCGGCTGTACCCTCTCCAAGCCATATCTGTTCATTCTCTTGGCCATCCATGGGATGTTCAATGCTCTTCTCCAACACCATAGCTCAAGGGCATCGATTCATCTTCTGTCATCCCTGTTCATTGTCCAGCTCTCAGACGCATAGCAAATTATCAGATGAACCAGAGAAGGAAGGAGAAATCTAGTGTTCTCATTCCATCTGCCATCAGCTTTGTCTCCAAGTTCGTTCATCCAATTTTCTAGAACTGAGAAAATTGGCCCTTCAGGACCACAGACCTGTTTTTGTATTGTTTTGTAAGTTCATTGGTTCTCTAGGCTAATTCTTATGCTCTGGGTTGACTCAGTTAAGACAAAGTGTTAGGAAGTTTTCAACACACAGAAAAACCCTGTGTGGGACTACCAGAAAGGGCTTTATCACTACACGGCAGCTGCCCAAGTCAGAACTCACCCTTCCCAGGAAATTCTTGGCACTGCCCTCAAGCAGTCATTCTGGTGGAATTCATTTCTGGCTCTGTGATGCTAAAGCTATGCAAACAGAGACATATAAAACAGCACTTGCCAAGCCTTTGCATGGCAGTAAATGTTGAGCCATGCTGAATTTATGCGCCCTGCAAATCTGCCCGGGTGCAGGGAAGCATAGAGCGTCCTCAGTAGGGAAAACACATGTTTAAAGGCCTCTGTGCCACAGGCCTCCCCGAGGGAGCCCATTCCTGCTTCCCAGGCTCCTTCCATCTTTCTGCTTGGATTGCAGAGTTCCAGCCTCTCTGGGCTTTATAAATGGGGTAGTCAAGGGTTCTGCAACCAAAGGCTGAACCAGTGTCCCAGCTGAGTGCAAAGTGTTGGGAAAAGAGAGCTGGGGAAGGTCTTGGCATGCTGCGGGCACAGGATTGCAAAGCTGGGAAAAGATTTAGATTAGATTAGTCATCTAACCTAATGGGACTGCCCCGGGTGGCACACACAGTTTTCAACTAACTAGTAACCAGACTTGAAAAGGAGGAGGAACATGGCATCAAGACTGGAGGGAGACTCACTAAAAACCTACAATATGCAGGTGACATAACCTTGCTTACTGAAACTGAAGAAGACATGAAACACTTGATGCAAAAGGTCAAGGACTGTGGTCTTCAATATGAATTGAAGCTCAATATCAAGAAGACAAAGATTCCCTCCACTGGGCCAATTGGCAGCACCATGATAGATGGAGAAGAGCTTGAGGTTGTTAGCAATTACAGCTTGCTCGGATCCACAATCAACACTCTTAACACCAGCAGTCAGGAAATCAAAAGACGAACTGCATTGGGAAAATCTGTTCTCATAGATCTCTCCAGAGTGCTGAAGAGCAACGATATCAGTCTAGACATAAAGGTTTATATACCAATGAAATAATTTTTCTTTTACTTTTCAAAGAGAAGAGAGAACTGGGAGGGTAAGGGTGGGTAGAGAGAAAAATGCAACAATGAATGAATGAATGGAAATACAAAGTCTCTGTGAACATTCATTAAAATTAATAAAATAAAATTTTAAAAAAGAACCTTGGTGAAGATGTAGTTGACCAAGCATTTGACTGCTTGCTAATCAAGAGGTTGGTGGTTCAAATCGACCCATCACTTCTCTGCCTGGAAATCTCCTTGTTATTGTCCTTAAGTGCCATCAAGTAAGTGCCAGTGCATGACAAGCATCTGTGCACCAGGACGGAGCACTGTCCGCTCCTGACCATCCTCATGATAGCCAGGAGGTTGGAGGACACCAGTGCAGCCACTGTCAATCCATTTCACTGAGGGTCATCCTCTAATTTCAATCAATGACCCTCCACTTGACTCCACTTGATGTTCTTCTGATTTGGGATTTTAGCCTCTAAAACTGTGAGAAAATAAATCTTGCTGTGCAAAGCCACGACTTGTGAGATTAGTATTAGAACAGACGTAGCAAACCAAGATGACGCTTGCTAAAATAAAATAAAATAAAGTAAAGTAAAATAAAATAAAAAGACAGAGAAACTACGCTTTAGAAAAGCTGCAGAGCAAATCGGACACAACTGTTGACAAGATACAATCATAACACACCTTTGAATCATGATGTTGGTGAATACTATTGAAGACACCATGGATTGCCAGAAGAACTAACACACCTTAGAAAAAGTGCAGCTAGAGTGCTCCTTGGAAGCAAGGATGAAGAGAAGTGTGTTTCACATACTGTGGGTGTGTAGTCAAGAGGGTCTAATCCCTGGAAAAGGATATCATGCTTGGAAAAGTGGAGAGAAAACACTTTGTTTTTTTAAAATATAAATACTCAGTTGCCACATCATCTAGCTACTTTGCTGCTTCCTGTTTGCCTATGGTAAATGAAAACATGTGTCCATGCTAAGGCATAAATATTTTTAACAGCCTTCTTTTTAATAGCCACAAAGTTGCTCTTGCAATGGTCAGGTACCATCTAGTCAGCTTTGATTGGTAGTAACCCCAGGCGCTACAAAAGGAAACCCTGCCCCACCCTCCAAACACCATCCTCAAAATCTCTGCTATGCTTGAATCTATTGTTACAATATCAACTGATACAGATGGATCAATCCATCTCATTGAGGGTATTCCTCTCTTTCAGACCCTCCACTTTGCCAAGCATGATAGATCCAGCCTCCAGTTGGCCATCTTTTATGCTTTGGATTTGGACCAATGACCATCACTACCTGACAACCTTGGGACCATGAGTTTCTGAAGTCAATGGTCTGCTCATCTGCCTTGGATTCTCCAATCTCTGCAAAGTGAGTTAGGAGACTCTTTCTTTAGGGGTCTAACCCATGGACCTGGAACATACCAGCCTCTGTAAGCACATGAACCACTTCCTTAAAACAAAGCTCTCTTTCTCATCTGTTTATAGATATATCAAATGTGTGAGAGAGAAACATAGTGAGCAAGTCTGCTGAACCTCTTTAAAGTCCTAAGGAGCAGAAGTGTCACTTTAAAGATAAGGTACATCTAACCCAAGTCATGGTATTATTATTATTATTATTATTATTAATTTTCATGAAACTTTTACAGAGATTTTGGGTTTCCATTCATTCATTGTTGCACTTTTCTCCCTGCCCACCCCTCCCCTCCAGTCCGTTCCTCTCCTTGAAAAGTAAAAGAAGCATTCTTTCATTGTCATGGTATTTTCTATTGCTCTATATGCATGTAAACGATGGACAATGAATAAGGAGACCAGAGATGAGTCAATGCCTTTGCATTGTGGTGGTGTTGAAGGGTGTTGGATATGCTATGGAGCAGCAAAAGAACAAACAAATCTATCTTGGAGGAAGTGCAGCTGGAGTGGGTGTTAGAGACAGTGAGGGTGAAACTTTGGGTGTGTTAGCAATATGACCCTTGGAGAAGGATATCATGCTTATAAAAGTAGAGTCAGAGGAGAAAAGAAGGGTCTTAAATGAGATGGTTTGGCACAGTGACTGTAATAATGAGTTTGAGGATGGTTCGCATAGGTAAAGTTTCAACCTGTTACTCATAGGATCACTATGAACTGTAGTCTCCTCAACAGCATTTAACAACATAGGTGTGTGTACACAACATATGTATAGATACAATATGTACATATATGTATTCTTTTGTTCATTTGGAATCAACCCATAGCTGACCCTGCAGTGGGTTTTTAGAGGCAGTAAGTTGTGTGTGAGGAAACTTCCCAAAGCATGTGAGGCGAAGAGCACTGACTACACCCTCTTCAAGACATAGCTGTTCATTCTCTTGGCCATCCATGGGATATTCAGTGCTCTTCTCCAACATCACAGCTCAAAGGCATCAATCAGTCCTTCTGTCAACCTTATTCATTGTCCAGTTCTAAGATGCATTGCAAGTAATTGGAAAGACCATGGCCTGAATCAGATGCACCTTAGTCCTCAAACTAACACCAGCATCATTAGTCCTCAATAATTTGGAGAGGTCCCTAACTACAGATTTTCCTGTGTGATACCATCTCCTAATTTCCTGACTGCTAGTAACAAGGTGTCAATTGTGAATCCAAGTGAGATGAAGCTGTTGACCATTTCAGTCTCCTCTCTATCCATCATGATGTTGCCTTTCAGTCCAGTGGTAAGAATCTGTGTTTTTTTGATATTGAGATGCAATCCATGCCTAAGGCTGCATGCCTTCATCTTCTGCAGCAAGTGCTTCATGTCCTCCTCACTTTCAGCAAGCAAGGTTGAGTCATCTGCATAATGCAGGTTGTTGATGAGTCTCCCTCCAATCCTGATGCCACAGTCCTCTAACAGTTCCGACTGTTGGAACAGATGCAACAGAACAAAACCTTGCCAGGTCCTGTAGCTTCCTCACGACCTCGCCTGTGCTTGAGTCTGCCGTCGTAGCCACTGCATCCGTCCTTCTCATTGAGGGTCTTCCTCTTTTTTGCTGCCTCTCTGGTTCAGTGCCATTGAGTCAGCTCTGACTCATAGCGACCCATGTACAACAGGTGGAAACGTTACCAGCCTTGCACCATCCTCCGAGCCTCTTCTGTATTAGAGCTTGTTGTTATAGTCGCTGTGCCCATTGATGCATTTTGTTAAGAGTCTTTCTGTCCTTCAATGACCTTCACTTTCCCAAGGATTGTCTTTTCCGAAGGTCTAGCCTCTCCCAATGACATGCCAGAATATAGAATGCAGAGTCACATCATCTTGGCCCTAAGGGTACATGCTAACTGCACTGCCTCGAGGGTATGCTTGATTGTTCCTTTGACTGTCCAAGGTATAGTCAATAGTCTTTGCCAACACTTCTTTACCATGCGTTGTTATAGTAGCTGTGAGCCAGCAAGTCAGAAACAACTCGTAGCTGACCCTCCCTTGGGTTTGCAGAGACAGTTACTTGGAAGAGAGGAGACAGCCCATCCTTTGCTGGTGGAGCCGATGGTGGATTCAAACTGCATGCTTGTAGTATTGCAGTACAGTTTCTTACTACTAGGACACCAGAGCTTCACTATAACAATAAGTCTTGTACTTAACAATAAATATTGTTATTGTTGTTGTTATATACCGTCAAGTTGGAACCAACCCTTAGCCGACCCTTTACAGGTTTTCAGAGGCAGTTAATCGCACAGGAGGAGATTGCCCATCCTTCTCCCGCAGAACAGCTGGTGGCCTCGAATGTGTACCTTCAGGATTGCAGCGTGGCTTCTTGTCACTAGGCTACCAGTTGTTGTTGTTATGCGCCATCGAGTTGCCTGCAACTCATAGCGACCCTGTGTACAAGAACCCTAAACCCTGCTCTATCCTGTGCAAATCTTACTGTCTCAGACACACCTACCCCAATTACCCCAGTCACTGATTCAGTCCATCTCATCGAGGGTCTTCCTCTCCTGCACCGTCTTTGCACCCTTCCAAGCATGAAGTCCTTCTCCAAGGACTGGTCCGTCCTTGCAACATGTCCAAAATATGTCAGACGAAGCTTCAGAATCCTTGCCTCCAAGGAGGCTACCAGAGCTTCCCAAATATTGTTATTGTTGCTTTTTGTTGTTGTTATGTGCCATTGGGTCACCTGCTACTCATAAAGACCCTATGTACAACAGACCTAAACCCTACTCTATCCTGTGCCAATCTTATTTTCTCTGACACACCTACCCTCATTTCCCCAGTCACTGAATCAATCCATCTCATCGAGGGTCTTCCTCTCTTGCACTGTCCCTCCAACCTCCGAAGCATGATGCCCCTCTCTAAGAACTGGTCCCTCCTTGCCAAAGTATATCAGACAAAACTTTAGAATCCTTGCCTCTAAGGAGCAGTTTGGTCTCACCTTCTCTAGGATGAACCTGTTTGTTCTCCTAGCAGTCCATGGTATATTCAATACTTTTCTCCAGCACCACAGCTCAAAGGCATCAGTTCTCCTTCTATCATACCTAGTCATTGTCCAACTTTCTGATGCATAGCAAGTCATCGCAAAGGCCATGGCCTGAATCAGGCACACTTTAGTCTCCAGACTGACATCGTTGCTTTTCAGTACTTTAACGAGGTCTCTTACAGCAAACTTTCTCAGTGCAATTCATCTTTTAATTTCCTGGTTGCTAGTACCAAGAGTGTTGATTGTGGAGCCAAGCACTGAAGCTGCTGACAATCTCAGTCTCTTCACCGTCTATCATGATATTGTTATTAGGAGCTTTAAAATTGGTTCCTACTCTTAGAGACCTTATTACACTAGGATGTGACAGGCCCTGCACCATCCTCACTGTTGTTGTTCTAGCCCGCTGTTGCTGTTGCAGTATGTCCAACTGAGGCTTTTCATGGTCTGTAAGGAGTTGAGCTGCTCCTCCAAAGGTCACACCTTTCTGGGGGTTTGAACCCACCGGTAACTCCATAGAAGAAGGAGAAGCGGTCTCTTCCTTTGCAATTTTCAGCCTCCAGAAATCCACAGGAGGAGCAGCTATGAGGGAGTTCTGACTCGATGGCCATGAGATCCACCTAGTTGTTGCTGTCGTCGTTGTTGTGATGTGCTGTCGAGACACCTGCAACTCATAATGATGCGATGTACAATAGCTCTGAAGTCTGCCCTGTCCTGAGCCAGTCTCACTGACTCTGACACACCAACCCCCATTGCCCCAGTTAGCATGTCAATCCATTTCCTCCATGGTCTTCCTCTCCTGCGCTGTCCCTCCATCCTTCTGAGCATGATGTCCTTCTCCAAGGATTGGTCCCTCCCGGCCATGTGCACAAAGTATGTGAGACAGAGCTTCAAAATCCTTGCCTCCAAGGAGAAACTAGGTTTCATCCTCTCCAAGGCAGATCTGTTTGTTTTCTTGGTGGTTCCTTACCAAGCAATAAGATGTCCAAAGTGCAGGAGACCAAATGTCTCTTCCCTTTTCCTAGGGAACATTGTAGCTGCACTTTCTCCAAGACTTTACCAGCTAGAATAGACTTTTCTAGCAAGAGGTGCAAAATGTTGTTGCTCGTGGGAGGCATCGAGTCAGTTATGACTCCTAGCAACCCTGTGAAAACAGCTCTGAGCTTTGCCCTATCCTGCACCGTCCTTCCCAGCTCTGACATCAGCAAGCTCCTCGTTACAGGGACTGTATCAGTCTACCTTGTT
>NW_006399879.1:1541013-1542107 GCF_000299155.1 Elephantulus edwardii | reverse complement strand
CAAGTATAAGTTTCGCATTAGAACGATCAAGTGTTCTGGGATTCCCATTCTTCTCAGAGTCAGCCATAGTTTGTTATGATCTACATAGGCAAGTGGAGAGATCTACCAGAGGCAAGTGGAGAGAGTGAAGAATTATCTAATAGATAATAAACACCTGGAGCTCTGATGGCCTAATGAATAAGGACTTATGCTCTAACCCAAACGTAGATGGTTCAAATCCACCAGTGACTACTTGGGATAAAGATGGGCAATCTCCTCCCACGTGATTTATAGCCCCTGAAATCCTGTTGGAGGATCAGTTATGATTTGACAACAAGAGAGAGAGATGAAGATGGGTGAAGGGAAAGGCAGAATGGAAGGAGTAGGTGAGCAGACACCATGTGAATTGGATTTCATGTAGCATAAATGTTCGTGAACAAGTGATTGAAAAAAACAACATGCTTCATGAATTTTCCCACAAATCACAACACAAAAAAGAAAATATTTTCAGAAAGTTGCATCATTTTCACATTTCTAACATTTTTTTCTAATGTTATATTCTCCACTTACTATGGACACAAGTTTATCTGCATAATTAAAATTTAAATTTTAGGCCCTTAGACAAAAGGCCCCTCCTCCGCCTTGCTCCCTCCTGCCTCAGCCCAGGCCATTGCTCTTGGCCCCACCTGACTATTGTCCAACCTACCCCACCCTGTGTCTTACATCAGTGAGCTGAGAACCATGCCTGGTGCTGATGCTGTTGTTGTTAGGTGCCATCGAGTTGAGTACTACTCATAGCCACTATGAAGAGCAGATCTGAACCCTGTCCTGTGCCATCCTCGTCACCTGTGACAGACTTGAGCCCACTTCTACAGTCACCACCTCAGTCCATCTCATTGCTACTAGTGGCCACTGTCAAGGCAGCCCCAGCTCAAGGTGATGTCACACACAGTGGGACCAAATGCTATGTGGTCCTGCAGCAGCCTCCAGATTGAAGAGGACCAGACCTTAGGATCCAGGGATCTTTCTTCCTAGTCCATGTTGTTGTTGTTATTGTTGATTGCCTTCGAGTTGAGCACTACTCAAAGCGACCCTATGAATAAAAGGCCTGAAGC
>NW_006399879.1:1533278-1540913 GCF_000299155.1 Elephantulus edwardii | reverse complement strand
GACAACATGTCCAAGGTGTGTGAGACCAAGTTTCACCATCCTTGCCTCAGAGAAGCACTTCCTCCGAGATAGACTTGTTTGATCTTTTGTCAGTCTGTAAGATATTCACTACTCTACTCCAACACTGCCTCAGTTCACCCCACAAGGTTGTGTCATCTGCATAACGCAGGTTGTTGATGAGTCTTCCTCCAGTCCTGATGCTACAATCCTCCTCATAAAGTCCAGCCTCCCAGATGATCTGTTTTGCATATAGATTGGTAAGGTATGGGGAAAGGACACATCTCTGACACACTCCTTTCTTGATTATGAACCTTGCAGTGTTTTCTTGCTCTGTTCCAACAACAGCTTTCTGGTCTAAGTACAGGTTTTTCACGGGCACAATTAAGTGTTCTGGGATTCCCATTCTTTTCAATGGGAGCCACAATTTGTTGTGATCCACAGAGTCAAATGCCTTTGCATAGTCAATAAAACACAAATAGAAATTCTTCTGATGTTGTTGTAGTCGATGAGTCAAGCACAACCCATAGCGACCCTATGAACAAAAGGCCTGAAGCCTTCCTATAACTATCATCGTTTATCAAAGTTCCTAGAGTTTCCAGAGGCGATACTCTGTTTATTTAGCCAAGATCCATCTGATAATGACGATGATATTCCTGGTGCTATGGGCTCTTCTAAACCCAGCTTGTATTTCTGGTAGTTTTCTATTGCTATACTTACTGTTCCCGCTGATTTTTTTACTATCTTCAGCAAAGTTTTGCTTGTGTGTGATATGAGTGATATTTTTTATAAGTTCCATACTCTGTTGTATCACTATTTTTTTATAGGAATAAATACTGATCTCTTCTAGTCAGTTGGCCCGGTAGCTGTGCTGTAGACTTCTTGGCATCTGCTGAGCACATCCAGAGCTACATCTATTTGTTGGAATATGTCAATTAGCAGTCAGTCAATTCCTGAGGGGCTTGCTTTTTGCCAATTCCTTCAGAGCAGCTTGAACTTCCTCCATCACCATTGCCTCTTGATCATATGTTGTTTCCTTAAATCCTTCTGTGTCCGCCAATTCTTTTTGGTACCGTGCCAGTGTACTCCAGACTTTATGTACTCCTTCCATCTTCTTTTGATGCTTTCTAGATTATTTAGTATTCTGCCCATAGCATCTCTAAGCATTGCAATGTTTCAAAGGGGAGTTTGGGAAGAAAAAGCAAAATATTATAGTGAGATGCGCAAAGCGCTGGAGTTAGAAAATCAAAAGGGATGAACTTGTTCAGCATTGCAGGATACTCAAAACAGATCGTTCAAGTGGCTGGGTTTTATAAAGAGGACTGTGGCATCAGGAATAGAGGAAGATTCATCAACAACCTATGTTATGTAGACGACACAATCTTGTTTGCTGAAACTGAGGAAGACCTGAGCATTTGCTGCAGAAGATCAAGGACTGTGTAGTCTTCAGTATGGATTGCATCTCAATGCCAAGAAAACAAAGATTCTCATAACCGGGCCAAGTGACAGCATCATAATAGATGGAGAAGACATTGAGCTTGTTAACAAATTCATTTTGCTTAGACTTACAATCAACACTCTTGGCACAAACAGTTAGGAAATTAAAAGATGAGCTGCATTGGGAAAATCTGCTGTCAGATATGTCTCCAGAATGCTAAAGAGCAACAGTGTCAATCTAGAGACTAAGGTGCACCTGATTCAGGCCAGGGTCTTCACAATCACTTATTATGTATCAGAGAGCTGGACAATGACTAATGATGGCAGGAGAAGAATTGATGCCTTTGAGTTTTGGTGCTGGAGATGAGTCTTGAACATATCATGGACCACCAAGAGAACTAACAGGTCTGTCTGGGAGAGGGTGAAATCAAATTACTCCTTAGAGGCAAAGATTTTGAAGACCCTGAATGAGATGGATTGACACACAGTAATGAAGGTAGGTGTGTCAGACACAATGAGACTGTTTCAGGACAGGGCAGGGTTCAGAGCTGTTGTTCACAGGGTCACTATGAGTCACAGTCAACTTGATGGCACATCACAACTCCAACACCACAACTCAAGGCATTGGCTCTTTTTCTGTCACCCTATTCATTGTCCAATTTTCAGTTGCTTAACAAGTAGTAATTAAAAAGAATATGGTTTTGGGAGCAGGAGTGGCATCCACTTCCTAAACAACATGCCTTTGGAAACTCTATGAACTTTGATAAATGATGATAGTTATAGAAAGGCTTTAGGACTTTTGTTCATAGGATCACTATGAGTCATGCTCGACTTGACGGCAATCAGCAACAACAACAATGGTTTGGATAAGGTGCGTTTTAGTCTTTAAATGGAAATCTTTGTTCTTTAGCACCTGGAAAAGGTTCTTGACGTTCCCACGACAGTATGTCTTTTGCTTTCTTGGCTGCTGCTACTGTGCATATTGATTTGGATCCAAGTGAAGCGAACCTGTGAACAACATCCATCTTTTTTCTCCGTTGGTCACAGTGTTGCTTATTGGAAGAGGATTTTGTTTTCTTGATTTTACAAAGCAGAAGGCATAAACAGAGATTAAGAAAATCCATCTCAGCCCACATCCTCTTCACCTTCTGACACATTCTACAACTGCTGACTTGTTGAAAGTCTTGATCCTCCCACTAAAATGTGTCCTCTCAGAGGACAGGAACAAGAGTCTGTTTTCACGGATGACATGTGATAAGATTAAGAATTTTTTCTTGGAATACAAATTCCCAAGAACCTCAGTCCTTTCAAGGTAAATGGCTTGATAAGTCTCCTGGCTCAGAGTCATTTGAAGGACAGAGAAAAGAGCTGGTCCTGAGACTTCTGGCATGTAGGGAGATTCCGTAGAAAGTGAGCCTCACTGGGCCTGGAGACCTGGATCGTACCACCTGGTTTCCGTGTGAAAGGTGTGCAAGTGCGTTCCAGTGAGGCTGCGAGGAGGCTTGGCCAGTCCTCAAGGCTACAGCACAAGCGAGCCTAGCCGGCTCTCTCCACCTCGCTCTGCATTCTCTCAAAAGCTCTGTGCCCAGAGAGCATGCAATCAGGCCATTCTTTGCTTCTTAGTGAACCATAAACACTGGGCAGAAAAAGCCCAGAGGAAAAACAGACTCCTCCCCCATCACAATTAGCTGCAGAGAGAGGCTGACTTGTCCTGGGGCCGATTGAGCACCCCTGCCCAGCCTAGCCTCCTGGAACCCCTGGGATGAATGACTCCAGGCATGGGGGATGGCTCCCTGGGTGGTGACTAAAGGAGTCTGTCGGGGAACTGGCCAAATAATCAGGCCTTCACATGAGGGGCTTTGTCTGCTGTTTCAGTGCAAATTAGTAATTAGCTGGGGCTGGCGCAGGGCCACCTCCCAGTGCAAGGCCAACTGGCAGCACGTGTCGTTTAGTTCTTGGCTGGGGACCCACAGGCTGGGTGGCTGGGAACAGGCAGGGTCAGGTCCTGGACACGGAGCGTCAGGGGCCTGCACCTCTGCACTGTCCCTCTGCACTGTGGCACAGCGCCAGGGAGACCTCCTAGCACCCTGCCTCGTCCCACAAGATGTGGGATGTGTACAGCCAGAAGAGGCAAGGCTTTGAGACCCTCAGCTCGACCACACACCCAGCACACGGTCCCCAGGCCGGGGAGAGACATGGCAAGATCGGAATTCTCCTGCTCCCTAACTCCAGGTGCATTCCCCAAGCCAAATCAAAACATCCCTCTATGACGTAGACGTGGCCATGTATGTCAGAGCAGAGCTGCTACAGGGGTGGCAAGGCTGTGGTCTTTCAGAAACAGAGCACAAGGTCTTCCTTCTGACCCACCTTGGGGTAGACTCAAACCTCCAACCTTCTCATTGGTAGCCCAGCCCTTTGCTTTATGCCACCCTGGACCCCTTCCCTAAGCCAGTGGTTCTCAAACATGAGCAATCACTGACGTATCCTAGAGGTCTTGGGGAAATGCACATTGCCAGGCCCCAGGTCAGCTGACTTTCTACTCACAAAATATTGTGATTGGATGCTACAGCTATGAAGTAGAGGCCAAGGGTTTTCATTTCTAACAAGTTCAGATATAGTTCTGGTGGTCCAGGATCCATACTTGGAGAAGACTGTGACCTTCAATATGGGTTACACCTCAACCTCAAGAAAACACAAACCCTCACAACTGGGCCAGTGAAGAACATCCAGGTAACCCGAGAAAGGATTGAAGTTGTCAAGGATTTCATTTTGCTGATATCCACAACCAACACTCATGGATGCAGCAGTCAAGAAATCAGAAGATCCTTCCAGGAGGATCTGATCAAAAAAACAGGGAAATTATGGGCAAGGTTCAATGGTGATTTATTGTATAAAACATAAAGCATGAGAATGATTGTATGAAACACAATGTGAATGAAAGCTTGTAGAAAATATAATGTACGTGAGTGAAACATAAAGGAATTATTGTATGAGAACCAATAAAAATATTTTAAAAAATCAGAAGATGTTTTGCATTGGGAAAATCTGCCTACAAGGGCCTCACTGGTGCTAGTGAGCAAAGATATCAGTTTAATGACTAAAGAAGACCTGATCCAAGCCATGCTATTCCTAATGACTTCATTTTACATGCCTGCGAAAGTGAATAAGGACAGTGTACAAGAAAGACAGAAGAAGACATATCTTTGCATTGTGGTGTTGAAGAATAATGCACTATGCTATGGACAGTCAAAAGAACAAACAAATCTGTACTGGCAAGAAGTACATCCACAGTGCTCCTTAGAAGCAAGAATGGGAAGATTTCATCTCACATAGTTTGATCATGTCGTCAGAAGGGGCCAGTCTTTGTAAAAGGCCATCATACTTAGAAAAGTAGAAGGCCAGCACAAAAGAGGAAGACCTCCAAGGCGGTGGAGTGAACAGTTGATGACAACAATGGGCCCGATCGCAGCAGGGATTATGAAGGTGGTGCAGGATCGGGCTGAGTGTTGTTCCGGGTATTTGGGGTCACGATAAGTTGAGCCAAGTCAACAGTTCTTCACAACAACAACATACACCTGAAAAGGAGCCCTGCTGGCACAATGAGTAAGGGCTCACTCGTTCACCAGCAGATTGAGGTTTGAAACCACCAGATGACTTGTGGGAGGAAAAGACCTGATCACAACCTAGGAAACCACAAGGGACAGTTCTACTCTGCTGCATGAGTCGCCATCAACTCAGTCGCACATGGGAACAGTGGACACCTCAGTAACTATGAGTAACCATCAACTAAACAACACATGGGAACAGTGCACACATGAAGTCATGAAGAGTCATCATCAACTCAACGGCACATGGGAATGGTATACATGTGAGTCACCATCAACTCAACAACCTATGGGAATGGTGCTTACATGAAGTCATAATGAGTCATCATCAACTCAACAGCACATGAGAATTGTGCATACATAAGTCACCATAAGTCATTATAAACTCAACAACCTGTGGGAATGGTGCATATGTGAGTCACCATGAGTCATTATCAACTCAAAAACCTATGGAAATGATGCTTACATGAAGTCATGATGAGTTATCATCAACTCAACAACCTATGAGAATGGTGTACACATGAGTCATGATAATTCATCATCAACTCAACAACCTATGGAAATGGTGCTTACGTGAAGTCATGAAGAATCATCATCAACTCAATGGCCCATGAGAATGGTGTATAAATGAAGTCATGATGAGTCACCATCAACTCAACGGCACATGGGAATGGTGCATATGTGAGTCACCATGAGTCATTATCAACTCAACAACCTATGGGAATGGTGCTTACATGAAATCACGATTAGTCATCATCAACTCAACGGACCATGGGAGCGGTGCATACATGAATCATCATGAGCCATCATCAGCTCAATGGCACATGAGAACGGAGCACATTTGAGTCATCATAAGTCACTGTCAACTCAATGGCACATGGAAATGGTACACATGAGTCCCCATGTTGTTGTTGCTGTTAGATGTCATCAAGTCGAGTACAACTCATAGTGACCCTGTGATCTGATCTAAACCCCATCCTACCCTGTGTCGTCTTCACATTTCTTGACACACAAGAACCCATTGTGGCAATCACTGTGTCACTCTACCGACTCTCTACTTTTCTAGCATCATGTCCCTCTCCAAGGAATAGCCCCTCCTAGCAACATGCCCAAAGAATGTGAGGCCAAGTCTCATTGTTCTTGCCTCCAAGGCTATACCCTCTCCAACACATATTTATTTGTTCTTTTGACAGTCTGTGAAGTTCAGTGCTCTTCTCCAACACCACAACTCAACAGTATCAATTCCGTCATCCCTGTTTATTGTCCAGCTCTTAGATGCAGCTCAAGTGACCAGAAAAAAACATGGCCTTAATCATGTGCACCTTAGTCCTCAAAGTGACTTTATTACTCTTCAATAACTTGGAGAGGTCCCTAACTGCAGATTTTCCCAGTGCAATACATCTCCTGATTTCCTGACTGCTAGTACCAAGGGTGTTAATTCCAGATTCAAGTAAGATGAAATTGTTGACAGTTTAAATCTCTTCTCCATCCACTTTGATGTTGCCTATTGATCCAGCGGTAAGAATCTTTATTTTCTTGACACTGAAATGCAATCCATATTGAAGGCTGTATTCCTTGATCTTCTGTAACAAGTGCTTCAAGTCTTTCACTTCAAGTCCTCACTTTCACCAAGCAAGGTTGTATCATCTGCATAATGCAGGTTATTGATGAGTCTTCCTCCAATCCTGATGCCACAGTCTTCTTCATAGAGTCTAGATTCTTGATTAGTTTACTTAGTATGCAGAGAGAAGAGGTATGGAGAGGGAATACAACCCTGATGCACTCCCTTGCAATATTTCTTTGTTCTGTTCACACAACAGTCTCCTGGTCCAGGTATAGATTTAGCATGAGCACAGTTGAGTCACCATGAGTTATTACCAGCTCAACAGCATGAAGGAGTGACGTACACATGAGTTAACTTCAACACAACAGCATATGAGAACAGCACACAGGTGAGAGTCATCAGGAGTCTTCAACTCAATGGCACATGGGAATGGCACACACATGTCACTATGAGTCATTATCAAATCAACAGCACACCTGGATGGCACACATACGAAATCACCATTAATCAGAATTGACACAATAATTGGTTTGGCATTCTTGCACATTGCAAATTATTAATATGCTCATTTACTAACCAAAAGGATAGAGAGTCAAGCCAACCCAGAGAACCTCACAACAAGGACCCTTCAGAAAAATCAGCCACTGAGAGTTTTATGGACCCTTATTCTGCTTTGACTCTCGTGGCATCTCCATGGCTTGGAAACAATTCTACGACAACAGATTAAACCCTAGAGGAACTCTTAAGATACATGAAAGTTGCTGTTTCCTTTCCTTGTTCAAAGTGGGGTAAAAGCAAGGAATGGCAAACAAGAATGGGAGTCTTGAGTGCGTAGTATGTCACATATTAAGCTACTAACCAAAAGCTTATCAGTTCGATTCCACCAGCTGCTCCAGCTCCTCAGTAGATGCTCACTGCTTTGGCTCCCACTTAGACTTTGATCTTCTGCTGCAAGTACTGCAAGTCCTCCTCCTGGGTTCATGACTGCCTCAGAAACAACCTTGCTTACTGAAAGTGAGGAGAACTTGAAGC
>NW_006399879.1:1521103-1530222 GCF_000299155.1 Elephantulus edwardii | reverse complement strand
TTTAACTGATACTTCTCTAAATCTGAACATTCACATTAAGACAGACTAGGAAGAAGGATTGGCCATCCACTTCTGAAATAGCAGGCCTCTGAAAACCCTATGTTCAGCATCATAGTAATATATAATAAACCTCCACTGGGAGAGAAGAGAAGGCTGCCACAGGATATACACTGGCCAGGAGGCGAACCTGTGTCTGCCACGTGGAAGTAAGAACCCTATACCACTGAGCCACCACCATCACAGCACTCGGGTAACCAAAGCTACCAAACATAGAGCCATCAAGCCAATTCCTACTCATAGTAGAACTGCCCTGTAGGGTTTCCAAGGCCGTAATAACAAGAATCACATGGAGCTCTGGTAGCCTAGAGGTAAAGGAGTTGCACTGTCGACGCAAAGGTAAATGGTTCAAATCCACCAGGTGCTCCATAGGAGAAGGATAGGTATCACCTCCTTTGAGATTTACTGCCTCTGAAAACCTGCGGAGGGTCAGCTATGAGTCGGTTCTGACTCTACGGCAATGGTTGAGTGAGTGACTCTTCATCCAAGCAAGCAGACTGTTCTGTCTTTCTCTGGAAGACCAGCTGGTGGCTGAAATTCTCTAACTTTTGTTTAATAGTCTGTCAGTGTCAGCACTGTGCCACTGGGGACCTTCAACACTTGGATCGGAAAAACCAAACTCTGTTAGTGATTCCTACTCACAATTGTCCACTGAGTTTCTGAGGCTGCAAATCTTAATGGGAGCAGAACACACCTTTCTCCCTCAGAATGACACGTGGGTTCAGATCTCTGACCTTCTGGTTCACAGTCCAACACTTAACCTATGATACAACCAGGGCGCCTTCAGTATACGGCTTGTTGTTGGCTGTTATGCGCTGTTGAGTTGGAGCTGCCTCATTGCTGACCGTCCAGTAAGGCTGCAAATCGCATGGGAGATGACTCATCTTACTTCTATGGAGCAGCTGGTGGATTTGAACTTGCTGCCTTTGGGTTGTCAGTACAACGCCTTACCATTAGGCCACCAGAGCTCCCCTCAGCACATGGGCAGGGGCCCATAAAGTGGCCGTTCCCCTGATCTTGTGTGTTCCATATGGCACCATCACCACAGTGAGACGCGCTGGCAGAGGGTCAAGGACAGCGGTGTCACAGTCAGTATTTATTTGGATCATCATGACATCCACTTACCTCCTGGGAACTCCAGGGAGTGAACGCTGCACGACCCATCACTTCCTTCCAGCCCCATTCAGGTGCCCTGGTAGCAGAGTCCGAGCTCCTGGATGTGAACGAGTCCCCAAGCGCTTCCTGGAAAACAGAACATGTAGATCCACAATCCTAGAACCACCTCAGCAGAGGGAGACTGCAGCTAAGGGAAGTGTACGGGCTCCGTCTCCACCCACAAGGAGGTCCTGATGGCGCTGCTCCCTCAGTCGCCTCCCTGGTGGGGTGGGAACACCTGATCACCGTCAGACAAGCAGGACAACCATGCTGTGTGCACAGAAAACCTCTATTCCCCTAGATTTCTGTAACTGGGCTGTTCCACTCCACACGCTCCAGCCCGCGGCAGGGCCTAAATTGATGTGCTGCTTATTAATTCAATCCAGAGATTGGATCTGGAGGCGCTGCAATAATCCCAGTGCCCTGAGAGGAACTACAAGAGTTTACAAAGCCAGGTTTGGCAGTTAGAAGCCATTTACTCCTGGATACAGAATCTGCTGGAATTCTCCCGAACCGGGGCTTCAGAGTTGGACAGAGGTGGATCGGAACGCACTCCGCCTCTCGCTGGAATGAACTCTGCCGAGTCGCGTGGTCTTATCCTGCTTGGATACTGGACTCTGCTGCCTTTGTTAACTATCATCACATCAATCTCAACTCGAGGACATCCCAAACACAAGAAAAGGAATGCTCTCTGGCCCTGCGCTCCCCGTGATCGGCTGCAAAGGGACGAGGTTCGTCGTGTTCCACAGGTCCTCACAGATGCGCCTGAGGATGTTGCCACACTTCCTCCCTCTGTCACAGTGTGGAAGCTCTGCTGAAACGTGTTCAGTCTCATAACAACAGGGAAGTCTCCATTGGTAGCCTCCACTGGCTGCACTGAAAAAAGCATTGATTAGAATTCAAACCTGGATCTCCTGTAGATGTTAATTCTACCACTGAAGCCCTCCTGCCTAATTCACAGAATAGTGACACTTGTTGGAAGCTGTCGAGTCACGTATGCCTTATAATGACTCTAAAAACAACAGAACTGGAACTTGTTCTATCCTATGCCGCCATCCTCATAATCTCTGACACACTTGGTCCCATTGCTACAGTCATTGTGTCAATTCATCTGCTTGAGAATCCTCTCTTTTGCTGATGCTCCCCTTTTCTTAGCATGCTATCCATCGCCAAGAAATAGCCTATCCTGGCAACATGTTCAATGTAAGTGAGATGAAGCTTTATCATCTTTGTCTCCCGGGGTACTCTGGCTGTACTTTTCCCCAGCATATCTTTCTTTGTTCTTTTGGAAGGTCCCTGGGATGTTCAGTATTCTTCTTCAACATCACAGCTCACAGGACTCAATTCTTCTTCTGTCATCCTTACTCATTGTCCAGCTCTCAGATGCAGAGCAAGTTATTGAAAAGACTGTGGTCTGAAACAGGCTCACCTTAGTCCTCAAACTGATATCATTGCTTCTCCATCATTTGGAGAGGTCCCTGACTACAGACTTTCTCAGTCCAAGATGTCTCCTGCTTTCCTGACTGCTGGTACTGAGGGTATTGAATGTGGATCTAAGTAAGATGAAATCATTGACAGTCTCAGTGTTTTATCCATATTTCATGATGTTGCCTATTGATCCAAATGCAAAGGGGCAAAGTTCTCCTGTGTTCCACAAGGTTCTCACTGAATGATGCTCACAAGGATGCCACCAGACTTCCGTGGTAGCAGTTTTGTTTTGATAAAGGCTGTATTCTTCGTGACACTTGTTAGGTGGTATCAAGTCCTCTCACACTCATAGCTACCCTACAATGTAGTGAAGCACCATGCCACCCTGCACTGTCCTCACACCCTACTGCATTTGAGACCACTGTTGTAGCCACTGTGTCAGTTCATCTCCTTGAAAGTCTTCCCTTTTTCCTGATGACCCTCTCCAGTCCTCCTCCATGATGGGTTCCTCCTGATAACACATGCACAGTGTATGACATGACGCCTCACCACTGTCCCTTCTAGGGAGGCTCCTGATTCACTTCCCCAAGATTTCTTTATTCATTCAGGAGTTCATGGGAGGTTCAATACTCTATACCCATGGCACAAGTCAAAGACTTCAGTCTTTCACTCTTCCTCGTTCTTTATCCAACCTTCTCGCCCACATGGTGGTGGTGTTATGTGCCACAGAGTCACTGAACTGACTCACAGCTGACTCTCCAATGGGTTTTATAGGCAGTACATCTGGTGGCCTAGTGGTAAGAAGCTGCACTGCAATCTTGAAGGCACATGATTTGAGGCCACAAGCTGCTCCATGGGAGAAGGAGGGGCAATCTCATCCCATGTGATTAACTGCCTCTGAAAACCCACTGGAGGGTCAGCTACAGGTAGATTCTGACTCCATGGTATAGAACAACAACAACAAATCATGTAAGAGATTGTCTGTCTTCCTTCCATACTGAGTTTGGTGGATCCAAACTGTGTGGTTTTGGGTTGGCAGTGTAGCTCCTTACCACCAGGCCACCAGAGCTCCCATGTATCTGAAGTGATTGAAAACACAATGCCTGGGCCAGGGGCTCTTGCTCTTTTGCACATAAAAAGGTCCCTGGCCATTGTTATAGCGTATCTACTCAACCAATAACCTTCTATGACAAGTTTGGAAGCAGGAGTGACATCCGCTTCCTAAACAACATGCCTCCGGAAACTCTATGAACTTTGATAAATGTTGTTAGTTGTAGAGGGGCTTCGGCCCTTTTATTCATAGGATCGCTATGAGTCATGCTCAACTTGAAGGCAATCGACAACAACAGATGCCACTGAATCAACTAGGAGTCGTAGCGACACGATGAACCTTGGACTATTCTGCACCCTCCCCACCATCTGTGAAATGCTTGGGCCTGTTGTTACAGCCACTATGTCAATCTCCCTTGTTGACGGTCTTCTTCTCCTTCGCTGACCCTCCCCCTTTCCCGGCATGCTTCTCCCCAGGGACTGGTCCTCCCATGCGTGTCCCATGTGTATGTGAAATGAAGTGTCACCATCCTTGTCTCTAAAATGCATGGGACTTGTCTTTCCTTCATGACAGACTTGGTTTTCTTTAATTTTGGCATCCCACGGAATATTCAATACTCTTCTCCAGGACCATAACGTAAAAGCATCAATTCTTCTTCTGTCATCCTTAGTCATTGTCCAACTTTCAGATACATAAGGAGAAACTGAAGATACCATAACTGGAGTCAAACACATCTTGGAATTGAAACTGACATCCTTGCTCATTAGAGCTTTAGAGAGGTCTTTGATAGCAAATGTTTCCTGACTTATAGAAGAGAATCTGAATTTTAATGGCCGTTAGGCTACTTCTCAGGATATAACGAGGTAAAAGACCCCTGCCACCTCTTTCATCCTCTGTACAACTGGGGACAAAAGTTCCTCTCTTATGTAAGTCAGTAGGAGTGATTCAAGATGCTGCTGTCATTGTGGTTGTTAGGCGTCATCCAGTCATCACCAATCCACCGTGGCCTCATGTACAGCAGAAGGAAACACTCACTGGCTGGTCCTAAACCACAATCACTGCTGTGTTTGAGTCCATTGTTTGGTCATATGTTCATCCAGCAGCTCAGGGAGGGTCTACCTCACTGTTTACTTTACCAAACGCCACGTCCTTTCCTAGTCGTTAGTCTTTGCTGAAGCCGTGCTCAAGGTAAGCCAGATGAGCTCTCACCACCTTTGAGTGGAAAGAGCGCTCTGAAGCTATTTCTTCCAAATCAAACGTTTGTCCTTCTGGTAGTCCATAATGTAATCAATAGTCTTCATTGACACCACTGTTCAAAAGCATCAGTTCTTCTGTCTTCTTGTTTTGCTGTCCAGTTTTTGCGTTCATTTGAGACAATGAAAAAGACCATAGCTGTAGTCAGACCCACATCAATCATCAAGGTGGCATCATGACTTCTTAAAATTTTAAAGATATTTTTTTGCAACAGATTTGTCTCATGTAATACTTACTATTGTTTGATTCTTGACTGCTGCTGCCGTGAGTCTTGATTATCGAGCCAAACAGAATGAAAGTCTTTGCCTGAATATCAAACCTGGGTTCCCCACATGGAAGGCAAAGACTCTACCATTCACCCAGCACCTCCTCGGAATGAATAAAGGTTGTTCTGTTGTTGTTAGGTGCCAGTGAGACAGTCCTAACTCTTAGTGATCCATGTACGACTGACGAAAACGCTGCCCGGTCAAGCCACCCTCACAATCTCTACTGTGCTTGGTTAAATCCCTGAATTGCAGTCTTCGAGTCATTGAAGATCGAGCCATCTCATTGAGAGCCTTTCTCTTTCTCGTGGATCCTCTACCAAGAATGGTGTCCTTCTCTAGGGAGTGATGCCTCCAGATATGTCCAAGATACATGAGCCAAAGCCATAAGTACAACAAAATTATCAAAGGGATGTGTTGACCTTTCTACTTTCCTCTGAGAGCAAATCTGTGTTGAAACCAAAAGCAGTGGGTTCTGTCTCTTGGAATGCAGAGCATCATGCACTGCTCAGGAGAAACCTCTGAAGTCATGGCCAGCGTGCTCCTGCCAACCTCTAATGAGTGGATGGAACACTGGCGTCACTGTCATTCATCGCTCGGGGGTGTTTACAGTGGCTGGGGGCTCGAGCACCATCCAGAACCTGTAGGCTGACATGGCCTCTGTCCCACAAATAAATAAAGCTATGAAATACTACATTTTTTATTTGGGCCATGGGCTTTCCTAAAAATAACATGCCCTATGCTATGTTTTCCTTTCCTTGCTTAAACGCTCTCTTCTCCAGCAGGAAAGAGCCCTAAGTACAAGAATTGGCAGGCAACAGGGTTGTAGGAATTTTTAGAGGTCTCTAGGCCTTGAAGTGTCTCTAAGTCCTCCACGGTCAGAGGTTAAGGAGACCAGCTGTCAAATCAGAAGCCCAAGAATCACCATCTATCTCCACGTTTTCTTTTCCATACCAAGCCAGATGCTGTCAACTCTGACCTTTGACCCATGCATGCAAAGCAGAACTGCACCAAAGGGTGTCCATGATTGTGACCTTGAAGAAATAAATGGCCAGGCCTTTTTTCTAAGACATCTCTAGATGAGTTCAAATTTTTCTCTCACCTTTATACATCCCTTTGTTCTACCAAGAATGAGGTCCTTTTCCAGGGACTGATCTCTTCTGATTTTATGTCCTAAGTCTATAAGACAAAGTCTCCTCATAAAATAAACAACAAAGAGCGAGTTCTTCGGCACACATGGCTTTCCATCTTTCAGTTAGTAGCCAAGAGGGAGAAACCATTTGTACCACCCAGGAGCACGTCTTTCCCTCTGAGCCCTATTAATTGTGCCTCTTTTTTTTTTTTAAAAAAAAAAAAAACCAAAACAAACAAACCACAGTTTTCAGTATGTATTGCACCTCAGTATCAAGTTGGGGGGACAGTAAGAAAACAAACAACAAACCACAAAACAAACCTCTTTACAGGTGGACCATGGGACAACATCATGATACACAGAGAAAAGACTAAAATTGTAAATGTTTACATTTTAGTTGTATTACAATCAACATTCATGGAAACAGTGGTAATGAAATAAACATGTTGCCTTGGGTAAATCTGCTGTCAAGTAGCTCTTTAAAGTGCTAATGCAAGAACATCAGTCCAAAGGCTAAAGTGTCCCTTAGCCAAAGCAAGCTATTTTAAATGGCATTATTATTATTTGAGTAAGACTCTATCAACCTGTGATACACAAATGACACAACCCTGGTTACTGAAAAGAAGAAGAAGAAGGAAAGACCTGAAAAGAAAGAAGACTTGAAGCATTAACTTATAAAGATTGAAATCTTCAGTACTGATTATACTTCAACATAAGGAAATTGAAAACAAAACCCCTCATTGACTGGAACAATAAGCAACATATCATCAACTGGAGAAAAGATGAGTTTTTATGTTTTTCATTTAACTTTGACACATAATCAACAGCCTTGGAAATAACATTAAAAAAAATCAAATGATATATTTCATTGGATAAATATATTAGGAGAAAGTTCTTTTTAAAAAAATTGAGATTTCAGTGAAAGTTTATAGAGAACTTGGATTTCCATAATTGTACCTCTTAATTCTCCCTAAAGCAAGTGGATGAATTGTACTCTGTCACTATGAAACCAGAGTGTTCTTTAGAAAGAAAGATGGTGAACTGTGGTCTCACATACGTTAGGTATATTGTTAGGAGAGGCAACTCCTTAGAAAGACATCATACTGCGAAAGGTGGTGGGTCAGGGAAAGAGCAAAAGACCGTCAGCAGGACAGAAAGGCACAGAGACCACAATAACGGGGTTGAGGAAGTGAAGGCTGTGAGGGTGGTGCATGATACGGTAAATTTCCGTTCTCTTGTTCATAGAGTCACTGTGAGTCATAGTAGACTCAACGGCATCTAACAACAACTGTCCCTCACGAGCTCCTCCTCCCAGCCTGTCCAGGTGGAAACCTTAGTGCTCTCTTGGCCTTGACTGTGCACATGAACCTTCTTGCTGGTCCCCTCCAATCTGACCTCACCTGCAGCTCTGCCCTCTTTCTGACCCCAGGATCTGATGGCAATGGTTTCCCAGCACCAAATGGGTCCATATTCTGCGTTTCGAATAGCAAGTGTGGCTCCGATTCTCCTCTTCAGTATCCTCATTGCTGGTCCTTGTTCAACACAGGACCCCTTGGCTGTGACAATCTAACTACACCAGCCATCCGTGATGCCTTCTCCTGCTTTGCTGTAGGCCTTTCCTCTCCCCTCTTTCTTTGTCTTGGAACTTCCCAATTGGCTTAAGCTGATCTTAAGCTAAATATGGTCACCACCGGGGAGACTTTAATTCTCTAGCATGAGTTTACGGAGGCCCCAGGACAGATCCAGATTTATGGATGGGTAGCCCATGGTGCCAAAAGACCCTCACTTAGAAGGGATCCAAAGTTGTTTCAAGGATCTACTAACCAAAAGTTTGACAGTTCAAATCCCACTCAGCGGCACCGAGAAGAAAGGCTTGCAAGTTTGCTTCCATGAAGATGACATCCAAGACAATCCTGTGGACTTTGTCTCGGTAACACACTGCATTGCTATAACTCAGAATCAATGGCAGGGTGACTTTTCTTGGTTTAGGTTTATTGCAAGGTAGTGAACATGGTTCATGCTCAGCTCTGCTTCTGTTGTTGTTAGGTGCCATCATGTGGACTCTAACTGATGGTGACCCTTTGTACAAAAGACCAAAAGCTTGACTGATTCCACGCCATCCTCACAATATCCTCAGCTGTGAGACAAAATTTGAGGGTATTCAACCATGTGGATCTTAAGATATCCTGGATGACATTGTGTTGTTGCTGTTATGCGCCGTCGAGTCATTTGCGACTCATAGCGACCCTATGTACAACAGCCCTAAACTCCGCTTTGTCCTGTGCCAATCGCACTGTCTCTGACACTCCCATCCCGACTACCCCAGTCACCGAATCAATCCACCTCATAGAGGGCCTTCCCCTCCTGTGTTGTCCCTCCATCCTCCCCAGCATAATGTCCTTCTCCAAGGACCGGTCTCTTATAAAGAATATAAATTCTGCAACACCCACTTGTGATACGCAGTACTTGCACATAGACCAAGAGGCAGCTGTTTGAACAGAACAGGGGAGTGCTGCCTGGTTTATAATCAGAAAATGTCAATCTCAGGATATTACTTTTTCATCATACTTAATTAAATTTGTTTTCAATATTATGAGATGCCATCAAGTTGATTACAACTCATAGAAGACAGGCAAAGAAGGGTGTAAAAAGGTAGCAGTCATTAGTGGACCAGAAGGAATAGTAACTAAAATTTGACATTTGAATTCTTCATTCTGCTTAGTTAAGAAGAGTTACTTAAGTGTATATGAACAGTATGAACTTTGTATGTAAACCAGTA
>NW_006399879.1:1519577-1521003 GCF_000299155.1 Elephantulus edwardii | reverse complement strand
TTTGCTCCAGAAAAACCAAGACTACAGCCTGTATCAAGAAAGCAAAACTCCCCACCACTGGAGCAATAGATAGGATCATGATAGACAGAGAAAAGATGGACCCTGTCAACAATTTCATCTTACTTGGGTCCACAATCAGCACCTTTAGAAACAGCAGCCAGGAAATCAAGAGATGTATTGCACTGGGAAAGTCTGCTGTCGGGAACCTCTTTAAAGTATTGAAGAGCAATGATGCCAGTTTAAAGACTAAGGTGTGCCTGATTCAGGCCATGGTCTTTTCAATCACTGACTATGTATCTGAGAGCAGGAAAGTTATTAAGAATGACAGAAGAATGATGCTTGAAGTCGTGCTATTGGAGAAGAGTATTAAATATCCCATGGACTATGATAAGAGCAAACAGATATGTCTTGGAGGGGGTGCAGCCAGAGTGCTTCTTTGAAGCAAAGATGGTGAAATTTCATCTCAAATACTTTGGACACACTGTTAGGAAGCACTCTTCCTTGGAGAGGGACATCATGCTTGGAAAGATGGAGAGTTAATGAATGAGAGGACTCTCAGGCAGGTCTATTGACACAGTGACTGTAACAATGGCCTCAAGTATGTCAGAGAAAATGAGAATGAAAAAGGGCAGAATGCAGATCTGCAGTTCATGGGTCACAATGAGTCATCCTCGATTCAAAAGCTCATAACAACAACGAGCAAATGTGAATAAACAAAAATAGCTCTTGTTATCTGCTGTCGAGTGGACGACTCAGCGATCCCTGGTACAATAGCTCTGAAACCTGCTCTATCCTGACCCAGTCTCACTGTCTCTGACACACCTACCCTCATTACCCCAGTTATTGTGTCAATCCATCTCATCTGAGGTGTTCCTCTCCTCTACTATCCCTTGATACTTCCTAGCATAATATCCTTCTCCAAAAAATGATCCCTCCTGGATACATGCCCAAAATGTGTGAGACAGTCTCAAAATCCTTGCCTATGTGGAGGAGCAGCTTGGGCTCACCCTTTCTGGGAGAGAACTGTTAGTTCTCTTGACAGTCTATTGTATGCTTAATACTCTTCTCCAGCACCACAACTCAAAGGCATTCTTCTTTTGTCATCCTTTCTCATTGCCTAGCTCTCTGATGCATAGGAAGCAATTTCTGGTGTGCTGGACCAGATACACCTTAGTCTCTAGACTGACATCATTGCTCTTTAGCACTCTGGAGAGGTCCTTGATGGCAGAGTTTCCTAATGCAATTCATCTTTTTATTTCCTGACTGCTGGTGTCAAGAGTGTTGACTGTGGAACAGAGCAGGCTGAAATTATTAACAATCTCAATCTCTTCTCCATCTATCATGATGTGACCAATGGCCCAGTGGTGAGAATCTTCATTTTCTGGATGTTGAGCTTCAATCCATACCGAATACTATAGTCCTTGAC
>NW_006399879.1:1503403-1503866 GCF_000299155.1 Elephantulus edwardii | reverse complement strand
CAAAGAATATTAGATGAAGCTTCAGAATCCTTCCCTCCAAGGAGCAGCCTGACTTCACCCTCTCCAGGATGAACTTATTTATCCTAGAAGTCCATGGTATATTCAGTACTCTTCTCCAGCACCAAAGCTCAAAGGCATCAACTTTCCTTCTATCATTCCTACTCATTGTCCAGCTCTCTGATGTATAGCAAGTAATTGCAAAGACCATGGCCTGTATCAGGTGTACCTTAGTCTCGAGACTCACATCGTTTCTCTTCAGTACTTTGAAGAGGTCTCTGACAGCAGACTTTCAATGCAGTTCGTCTTTTAATTTCCTGGTACCAAGAGATGAGATGGACTGGCATGGGGCATTTTGAGTCAGTTGACCATATGATGTATTACTCTGGAGATGAAAAGACAAGGAAATATGGGGTTGCCTTTATAGTAAAAAAAGTAATTTCTAGATCCATCTTGAAGTACAACA
>NW_006399879.1:1497076-1501128 GCF_000299155.1 Elephantulus edwardii | reverse complement strand
TCTCTTCATCATTCATCATGATGCTGCCAATCAGCCCAGTAGTGAGAATCTTTGTTTTCTTGAGGTTGAGCTTCAATCCATATTGAAGGCTGCTGTCCTTGGCCCTCTGCAGGAAGTGCTTCAGGTCCTCCTCAGTTTCAGCAAGCAGGGTTGTTTCATCTGCATAACGCAGATTGTTCATGAGTCTTCCTCCAATCTTGATGCCACATTTCTCCTCATAGAGCCCAGCCTCCTGGATAGTCTGTTCTGCATAAAGATTGAAAAGATACGGAGATAGAACATATTCTTGATACACCAATTTTGAGCCATGAAGTGTTTTCTTGCTCTGTTCTGATGACTGCCTCTTGATCAAAATATAGGTTTCGCATAAGCACAATCAAGAGTTCTGGAATTCCCATTCTTCTCAGAGTCAGCCACAGTTTGTTGTGATCCACACAGTCCAATGCCTTTGCATAGTCAATGAAACACAGATAGACATTCCTCTGGTACTCTCTGCTCTCAGCCAAGATCCATATGACATTAGCTATAATATCCCCACTTCAGGCAGTTCTCTGTTGATGTGCTGTTCCAGTCGTTTTTTTATAGTCTTCAGCAGACTCTTGCTTGCATGTGCTATCAATGATACTGTTCAATAATTTCTACACTCTATTGGATCACCTTTCTCCGGAAAGGGAACAAATATAGATCTCTTCCCAGTCAGTAGACCAGGTGGTTATTGTCCAAATTTCTTGGCACAACTTGGTGAGCACATCCAGGGCATCATCTGTTTGTTGAAATATGTCTTTTATATGTCATCAATTCCTGAGGCCTTGTTTTTTGCCAATTCTTTCAGAGCGGCTTGAACTTCTCTCTTCATTATCACAAGCTCTTCTTGCTCATACGTTATTTCATGAATTCTTCTGTGCCCACCAATTCCTTTTGGTACAATGACTCTGTGAACTCTTTGCATCTTCTTTTAATGCTTCCAGGATCATTTAATATTGTGCCCAATGCATCCTTAAGCTCCAAGATTTGAAGGTGGCCTTGATGCGCAGACTTCCTGGAGTCATAGTTATTTGTACCTGCATGGTGTGGGGACCACTGAGAGTCTTTCTGCTACATGCACTGTAACCCTCTGGATCCTCCCTTCTGCCCCTGCGCTGAAACCAGTATAAAATAATAATAAAAATTTTAAAAAAGGTACTTAGAGACAATGTTCTTCTGGGAGAAAATGTTACTGCTTTGATACTTTATAGAGAACTCAATATGCCAATTGAAATAAGCATTCCACTATGATTGTTAAATCTGGGAGCTTTGATTTTCCACTTACTATACAGAAAAGGTGGCCTCACTTAACTCATTATCAACTTGGAACTGCCTCATAGCTGACCTCCAGTGTATTCTCAGAAGTCGTAAATGGTATAGGAGGATTTGCCCAGCTTTCTCCTATGAAGCAGCTGGTATATTCAAACTGTCTGCTTTTGGGTTGGCAGTGCAGTTTCTTAGAAATGAAAAGAACCACAAAGTAGCCAAATAGTCTTTAAAGCTATCTTGAGAAAAAGTATGCCAGACAGAAAAGTGCATCCATGATAATGGACTGTAATGCTTGTTCATCTCGTGAACATGGGTCCCAGAAAGTGGTTTCGGTCTTCTTTTAGATACAGGAGCCCCCATTTTATAATGAATGACAGCAAACTTACTTACTTGGAAAAACAAAAGCACAATTTTAAAATAATTTTGGTTAATTTTTTAAATAAAACATGGAAAAAACAAGGGAAAAGGATTTTAGTTTCAGAAATTTCTTACCTTAAATGATTCCTGAGACTTCACAGAGGAGCAAAGCCCAAAGCAGCTCAGCAGAGAGTAAGTCCGTGCACATGTGAATGCCTGGGAAATCATCAAATATAATGCACCTTTTAAATTTTTTTATTGATTTTCATATACCTTTACATTATGTTTCATACATAAACATACATTTACATATTTTTCATTTATACACATCATGTTTTATACAACCTTTCATTTATATTGTGTTTCATACACTCATTCATTTACATTATATTTTACATTATTTTTTATACTAATTTATTTACAAAATTCAAACACATTGTTTTTCACACCACCAGATCCTTCCCATTTCCCTCATCACCATCACCATCCACCACGGGCAGCAGGCTTTAATCATGGGGTTATATAATGAGCCTTTTAAAATTCTGATTCTGACATGAGGCATGCCAACGGAGAGAATGGCATTCTCTTTCAAGAGTGAAAGAAAAGGAATTTTCTTGAAAAGAAAAGAGCTTGAGTTTGGCAGTACTAAGGAAAAGTTCAAAGAACTTCATTGTCTCTATCAAGTTAGAAGGTTTTATGCATAGAGGTGGTGATTCGTGGTGGTGGTGTTATCATTGAGTTGCCTGCAATTAATAGTGATTCTAGAAATGATATCTCTGAACCCTGCCCTATCCTGAGCCAATCTCACTGTCTTTGAAACATGTGCCCTTATTACCTGAATCACTGTCTCAATCTATCTCATCTTCCACCCTTCCAAGCATGATGTCCTTCTTCAAGGACTGATCCCTTCTGACAACATTCCCAAAAGATGTGAGATGGAGCTTCAAAATTCTTGCCTCTAAGGACCAATGTGATTTCATCCTTTCCAGGATAAATCTGTTTGTTCTCTTGGCAGTACATTGTATGTTTAATACTTTTCACAAGTACCACAATTCAAAGGCATCAATTCTTCTTCTATCATCCTTAGTCATTATCCAGCTGTCTGATGTATAGCAAGTAATTGTAAAACCCATGGCCTGGATCAGGCACATCTTAATCTCCAGGTTGGCATCATTCATTGCTCTTTAGGACTTGGGAGAGGTCCCTGATAGCAGATTTCCCCACTGTGATTAATCTTTTGATTTCCTGACTGCTGGTGTCAGGAGTATTGTTTGTGGAAACAAGCAGGCCGAAATATTTAACAATCTCAATCTCCTCTCCATAAATCATGGTGCTATCAATTGGCCCAGTGAGAATCTTTGTCTTCTTGATGTTCAACTTCAATCCACATTAAATACAGCTTGACCTCCTGCAACAAACACTTCAGGTCCTCCTCCTTTTCAGCAAACAAGGTTGTATCATCTGAATAATGTAGGTTGTTGATAAGTCTTCCTCCAAGTCTAAGAACAAGATAAAGGTAAAGAGTTGATTATTGATTCCACTCTATCTTTAGGGTTCATTGAAATCCAAAAGTTGGAGATTTGGCTTGTTGTGGTTGTTAGTTGCCATTGAGTCAAGTATGACTCATAGCAATACTATGAACAGGAGATTTGCATCTTGTCCTATCCTGTGCCATCCTCAAATTACTGACATCTTTGAGCACACTGGTGCAGTCACTGTGCCATGTCATCTGGTCGAAAATCTTCCTATCTTTTGCTCATCCTCCACCTTTGAAAGTATGATGTCTTTCTCCAAGGAATGTTGCTGTTGTTGTTGTTGTGTGCCATTGAGTCACCTGCAACTCATAGCAACCCAATGTGCAACAGCTCTGAAGCCTGTCCTGTCCTGATCCAGACGCACTGATCCAACACGCATACCCCCACTGTCCCAGTTACTGTATCAATACGTCTCATCCAGGGTCTTCCTCTCCTGTGCTGTCCCTCTACCCTTCCGAGCATGATGACCTTCTCCAAGGATCCACATGCCCAAAGTATGTGAAACAGAGCTTCAAAATCCTAGCCTCCAAGGAGAAGTGTGGTTTCACCCTTTCTAAGACAGACCTTTGTTTTTTGGGTTTTTTTTTTTTTTTTTGGAAGTCCATGGTAGTTCAAGACTCTTCTCCATCACCACAACTCAAGGGCATCAATTTTTATTCTGACATTCTTTTTTTTATTATTAATTTCGTTTATTTTTCATTTCAATGAACATCTACAGAGATTTTGGAATTCCATTCATTCATTGTTGCACCCTTCTCCCCACACAAACCCCTCCCCCCCCTCGTTTGCTCCTGTCCTTGAAAAGCAAAAGAAAAACTCCCTCATTGGTACACAATCCCCCCGCACCTCCCCAAACCCCACCCCCTA
>NW_006399879.1:1491679-1495871 GCF_000299155.1 Elephantulus edwardii | reverse complement strand
AAAAGGCTGTCATTTCCCCACCTAACTGATTTCATCTCTTTGTCAAAAATCAATTGCCCATAAATAGATGGGCTGATTTCCGGGTTCTCAAGTCTATTCCATTGATCTGTGTATTCTGTAATTCTTAGTCATTGTCCAGCTCATAGACACACAGCTAGTAATTGAAAATACCATGGCCGGAACACCTTAGTCTCTAGACTGATATTGTTGCTTCTCAATACTCTGGAAAGGTCTCTTATTGCAGATTTATCTAATACAATTCATCTTTTGATTTCCTGACTGCTGGTGCTAAGAGTGTTGATTTATGGAGCTGAGAAAGCTGTAATTGTCAAAAACCTCAATCACTTTTTCATCCATCATGGTGCTGCCAATTGGCCCAGTGATGAGAATCTTTATCTTCTTGATGTTGAGCTTCAGTCCATATTGAAAACTACAGTCCTTGACCTTCTGCAGCAAGCACTTCAGGTCCTTTTCAGTTTCAGCAAGCAAGGTTGTGTCATCTGCATAATGTAGGTTCTTGACGAATCTTCCTCCAATTCTGATGTCACATTCTTCCTCATAAAGCCAAGCCTCCCAAACGATCTGTTCTGCGTATAGATTGAAAACATATGGAGACAGGATGCATCCCTGATGTACTCCCTTCCTGATTTTGAATCAGGCAGTGTTTGCGGCTCTATTCTGAGGTCTGCTTCCTGGTCCAAGTATGTTGTTGTTGTTAAGTGCCGTCGAGTTGTAGATGACTCATAGCGACTCTATGAACGAAAGACCTGAACACTTGTATAACTTTTATCGTTTCTCCAAGTTCATAGAGTTTTTGGAGGCAAGTGATTTCAGAAATGGATGCCACTCCTGCTTCCAAGCTTGTTTTGATTGGGGAGCACCACCAAACACTGTCCGCCATGGGTAACCAATCTTGCATTTGACACATCAGTGTCACAGTGTTCAGCATCACAGCAATCATGAGCTACCTCTGTATAGCAAAAGGATAGACCAGTGCTATACCACTTGGAAGAATGATTGACCAAAACCAATTAAAACCAGCCCTGAGGGCCACAGAATAAAATCACCAACCTTTGACTTGGTGGCATAAGATTCCTCATACCTCTTGATTTTCTCCAAGAAATAGCCTTTGCGAAGTGCCTAAAGTGTATAAGATGAAGCTTCATCATCTTTGCCTCCAAGAAGCACTCTGGCTACACTTTATCCAAGACATAGTTGGTGTTCTTTTGGCAGTCCATGGGATAGTCAGTACTCTTCTCCAACACTCAAAGGCATCAGTTCTTCTTCTGTCATTTGGCATAGGAAGCATGAACTTTACTCCCTAGGGGAGTTCCACCAAAGACTCAAATATTCATATTCTTCTAAGGAGCAAATTGCTTACATCTTGATCTTTTGCTTCCTGGGCATGCACATTTATCCTTCCATTTCTCTTGTGAGATAAGTACCTCCATGTTTTAAAATTTCCCCTTCAACACCCGGTGAGGATGTTCCACTCTCACACATGGAGTCACCGTGAAGCAGAATCTAGTTGATACATTGGGTTGGGTTTGCGTTTGGTATCACTATCTTGAAACTGTTAATAATTTTCTCTTGAAACTTGTGCTTTGTAAATGGAGGAAAATGGAGTCATGAAGCATGATTGTGAACAAAAGACACACTAAAAATACATGTTTACTGGTTCTTTGGAAGTGGAAGTGGATGGCCAATCCTTCTTCCTAGTGTGTCTTAATTTGGAGGCTTAGTTTTAGAACAATACCCATGCTAGAGGGAGAAGAGATTGACGTTGTTAACAATTACAGCTTGTTCAGCTGCACAATCAACACTCTTAACATCAGCAGTCAAGAAATCAAAAGATGGCTTGCATTGAGAAAATCTGCTGTTGGGGACCTTTCCAGAGTACTGGAAAGCAACAAGGTCAGTCTTGAGACTAAGGTGTGCCTAATCCAGGCCATAGTTTTTGCAGTTACTTGCTATATATCAGAGATATCAGAGAGCAGGACAATGACTAAGGACGACAGAGGAATATATGCTTTCAAATTGTGGTGCTGGAGAAGAGTCATGAAGTTACAGAAAACAAATAGATCTGTCTTGGAGAGGATAAAACCAAGTTTCTCCTTGAGGGCTAGGGTTTTGAAGCTCTGTCTCACATACTTGGGCATGTGGCTATGAGGGACCATGCCTTGGAGAAGGACATCATGCTTGGAAAGATGGGACAGCATCAAAGAAGACGACTCTGGACGAGATGGATTGATATAGTAACTGGGGCAATGGGGGTCGGCGTGTCAGTCAGTAAGTCTGGCTCAGGACAGAGCAGGCTTCAGAGCTGTTGTACATAAGTAACTTGACAGCACATAACAACAGCAGCAACAACTTGTAAATATGATCTTTTTTGGAAAGAAGGTTTTCTTTCCTATATTAATTAGGTTACGCCTAGGTAGGGTAGATTTTAAATCTAATAATTTCTGAATCATTGAAAAAGCAGCTTAAATATAGACACACACACGAAAGAGAACATAGATCCCATGGAAGGACCATCAAGGAACCAAGGGTCTCCAGGCGAAGAAGGAATTATCAAGGCTGACACCCTGATTCTGACGTTTAGCCTCCAGAAAACACCCTCCACTTTTGACAACTGAGTTACAGAAACTCTTGAAAATGAAAACGCATATATACAGATACGTGCACACAGGAACATATATATCCATATACACATACACGTACATTCATACACACACAATTGCTTTGAACGAACAGAGTAAGGACAGAATGACTAATGAGCGATGAACTGTGTTTGGGTCCTCCTGAGAACCTGAGAGGTGTCACCTTTTGAGTCCCAAATCCTGGACCTTGTTCTAGAGATTCAAGACTCAACTGGTCCCAGAGTCTTGGCAGCACCAGGATGAATTTCCCCCAACTCCTAGGACTTCCATGCAATTGTGTTTCAAGGTCATTTCATACTGTGTCTGCTTCCTTGTGCATTTTATTTTACTGAGCAGATTTCTCGATTTTTCAATATACTAGATGTACCAAATAATGAAAGAACCAAAGAGTGGACCTCAAACACGGGGATTTATTTTATAAAACACAATGTATGGCAGTGATTGTACGAACACAATGTGAATATAGAGAAGTGTGAAACACAAAGTAGATTAATTTTGTGTGTAAACCAATACAAAATTAATTTTTAAAAAACGTCCAAACACCCGTGGTTGATGCTCCTGTGGCTGCTTTAGGGCTCCGCCTCTGGAGGGCGTGCTGGTCTGTTGGCGTGGAGAACGTGGGCTATAGACCTTCACTCGTGCGTCATGCTGAGTGAGCCCTGGCTACAGGCCAATCAAGCCAAAGTCCAGCTTTACAGAGACCGTTGAGTGGGATAGGCAAGAACAAGACTCTAGGGCAAGGCACACATGAGTTCAAATCCCAGGCACTCTCTTACTTTCTCTGGCATTGGGAATTTCACTAATCTATCCTAAGACTCGTCTACTGATAACATGCAAAGACTATCTTCTGAGAAAATATACGTTTAAAAGAGGTGATACCAGGGGTTCAATGTTTGGCTGCTAAACACAAAGTAAGAGACCAGAGGTGCCCAGAAGAAAGACCTAACAATTCTCTTCTGAAAGCTCAGTCATTGATTGATTGATTGATTTTTTTTAAATCCATGGAGCACCACTCTGCTCTGACACACTCGCCCCGAGTTGGAGTCAGCAGATGGTGACTGGCACGGAGTTAAAGCTGGCAGCTCCTGGAAGCTGTTGTTCTTTTCATCCAGCTCCTAGAGGCACATGGAAATCTCAGGGCTGTCGCTTTGGGAGGGAACAGCTTCCAAGGTCCTAAGCGCTTTCATCTGTGCTGTTTGGCCCATGAGATGTTTTTCATGCATTAATGTGTGATTAACTGATGGGAAAGAAGTACAACAACGGGTAGGACACTCAATAAACATTTACTGAACTGAACGGAGTCCAGATCCCTCCCCTCCGCCCTGCTTCCATTAAGGAAGCCTGTTCCCACTTTCCTGGATCCTTCACAACCCTCTCCTCGCTCATCCCAGCAGCCACCAAGACGTGCTAGCCTTCATTTATTTTTCACCGAGTGTTCACAGAGAGGGCGACTGAGGACTTCTTAGAAGGAAAACAGAAAAGGCCCCTGTCCTACTGGAACTCAGATGATTGTGGTAGATGAAAAGGGACCA
>NW_006399879.1:1489527-1490481 GCF_000299155.1 Elephantulus edwardii | reverse complement strand
GGATAGGACAGGGTTCAGATGTGTCACGGGATAGGAAAGGGTTCCGATGTGTCACGGGATAGGACAGGGTTCCGATGTGTCACGGGATAGGACAGGGTTGAGATGTATCACAGCATAGGACAGGGTTGAGATGTGTCACAGCATAGGACAGGGTTCCGATGTGTCACGGGATAGGACAGGGTTGAGATGTGTCACGGGATAGGACAGGGTTCCAATATGTCACGGGATAGGACAGGGTTCTGATGTGTCACGGGATAGGACAGGGTTCTGATGTGTCACGGGATAGGACAGGGTTCTGATGTGTCACGGGATAGGACAGGCTTGAGATGTGTCACGGGATAGGACAGGGTTCCGATGTGTCACGGGATAGGACAGGGTTGAGATGTGTCACAGCATAGGACAGGGTTCCGATATGTCACAGGATAGGACAGGGTTGAGATGTGTCACGGGATAAGACAGGGTTCAGATGTGTCACAGGATAGGACAGGGTTCCGATGTGTCACGGGATAGGACAGGGTTCCGATGTGTCACGGGATAGGACAGGGTTCAGATGTGTCACAGGATAGGACAGGGTTGAGATGTGTCACGGGATAGGACAGGGTTCCGATGTGTCACAGGATAGGACAGGGTTCCGGTGTGTCACGGGATAGGACAGGGTTGAGATGTGTCATGGCATAGGACAGGGTTGAGATGTGTCACGGGATAGGACAGGGTTGAAATGTGTCACGGGATAGGACGGGGTTGAGATGTGTCACGGGATAGGACAGGGTTGAAATGTGTCACGGGATAGGACAGGGTTGAAATGTGTCACAGGATAGGACAGGGTTCCGATGTGTCACAGGATAGGACAGGGTTCCGGTGTGTCACGGGATAGGACAGGGTTGAGATGTGTCACAGCATAGGACAGGGTTGAGATGTGTCACGGGATAGGACAGGGTTGAGATGTGTCACGGG
>NW_006399879.1:1486526-1488242 GCF_000299155.1 Elephantulus edwardii | reverse complement strand
TGATGGCACATAACAACAACAACAACACAACACTGCCCTCCAGGTTCTGCGTGCCTCGACTCGTTCAGTGCTCGTGATAACTCGGAGAGGCATTTTGTGCTCCTCACTTACTATCTCATTGTCCAACATTTCACACTTGCGACAGAAGTAAAACTGCTCTCCAGCTGCTTTGACACATTGAGGATGGACACCTGGCAGCAGGGTCGCTGGGGTGAAGCAAGGCTGTGATGGTTAAAGTCGCGGGTCAGTTAGACTGGGCTAAGATTCTCTATGGTTTGACAGGTAACGATGGTTTTGGCAATTGTTGATGTTGTTCTGTGTCATCAAGTCGCCTGCAACTCATATTGACCCGGTGTACAAAAGGTCAGAGACCTGCCCTGTCCTGAGCCAGTTTCATTGACTCCAACACACCTACTCCCATTGCCCCAGTCACTGTGTCGATTCATCTCATCCAGAGTTTTCCTCTCCTCTGCTATCCCTCCACCCTTCCGAGGATGATGTCTTTCTCCAAGGACTGGTTCCCTCCTGGCTATGTAGTCTGGAGGTTATCCAATGATGAAATTTGATGTCTATCTAATGATTTCTTTGACAGTTATGCAGTGGTGTGATTAAGAAGTTATCTGATGTAATTTGTCAGTGACAATAATATAGTCTGGTGGTTATCTGATGATGACATTTGACAATTATCTGGTGATAATGTTTGGCAGTTAAATAATGATGTGATTTGAAGGTTTGTTTTTTTTATTGTGCTCTTTTTTTGTTTTTGTTTTTTTATTTGAAGTTATTTGATGATGACATTTGGCAGTTATATAATGGGATCTGAGGCACAAACTGATATCATGGAATCTGATGTGGCCATCCTCCATTTTCACGTATCACTAATTCTAACATAATAATCTTGTCCTTGGAGCCTAATCATGTTGATAATTGAGGTGTGGATATATGTTTATTATCAGCATTTTGCAGATAGTGAAGCTGAGGTCTATAGATTAATTACAACAACAAAAAAAATTCGAGAACAAGAATAAACCATACCAAAGTTTGTTGCCACTGAGTAGACTGTGCTCTTAGCGACCCTTTATAACAGAGCAGGTCTGCCTCCTAGGGTTTCCAAGGTTGTCATCTTTACAGATATACTTCTTGGTAGATGTTGTTATTAGGTGCCAGCGAGTCAAGTACAACTCAGAGCGACCCCGTGAACAACAGATCTGAACCCTGTCCCATCCTGCGCCATCCTCACACTTTCAGACATATGAGAGCCCATTGTGCCAGTCACTGTGTCTTCCTCTCCTCTCCTTCACCAGCCCTCCTCCTTTCTAACCACGATGTCCCTCTTCAAGGAACAGCTCCTCCTAGAAACATGCCTGAAATATGTAAAATAAAGCTTTATCATCTTTACCTCGGAGTACTCTGGCTGCATTTTTTCTAAGACACATATGTTTGTTCTCTTATTTATGAACTTGCTCAGCATTTCTTAAGCTCAAGGAACTGAAGAACAAATTCAAACCTCAAGTTGCTATAATCAAGAATGCTTTCGGCAAAATATTAAATGATCCAGGAAGTATTAAAAGAAGATGGAAACAATATACTGAGTGACTGTATCGAAAGGAATTGGAAGACACAGAAGAATTTAATGAAACAACATATGAGCAAGAGCCTATGGTGATAAAAGAAGAAGTTCAGGCTGCTTTAAAGGAAATGGCAGAAGAATAAGGC
>NW_006399879.1:1468692-1483891 GCF_000299155.1 Elephantulus edwardii | reverse complement strand
TAATTTCTCAATCCATTAAATCGTGTTTGGACATTTGGGCTATTTCCATGTTCTTGCAATTATAAATAGCACTGCTGTGAACATTGGTGTACAAATCTCCATTTGTGCCTCAGTTCTGTTTGTTCTATTGGCAGTCCATGAGCTATTCAGCGCTCTTCTCCAATACAACAGCTCAAATGCATCAGTTCTTCTTCTGTTATCTTTATTAGTTGTCCAGCTCTCAAATGCATAGCAAGTGATTGAAAAGATCATGGAATAAACAGGTGCATCTTAGTCCTCAAACTGATAACATTGTTCCTCAGTAATTTGGAGAGTTCCCTGACTGCGAACTTTCCCAGTTCAATAGACCTTCTGATCTCCTGACTGCTAGCATCAAGGATGTTGATTGTGGATCCCCAGTAAGATAAAATTTGTTGATAACTTCAATTTTTTCTCCATTTACCATGATGTTGCCTACAGGTCCAGTGGTAAGTTTTTGCTTTGCAGGTAGAAGAACAGCTAGAATACTCCTAGAAGCAAAGATGGCAAGAGTTTATCTCATACACTTTAGACGTCTCAGGACAGACCAATCCCTGGAGAAGGGTATCCTACTTGGTACAATTAGTTGCTGTTATGTGTCATCTAGTTTGAATCGACTCACAGCTGAGCTTACAGTGGGTTCTCAGAGAGCGTAAATTACATGAAAAGAGATTCCCCATCTTTCTCCTGTGAAGCAGCTGGTGGATTTGAACTATATGCCTTTGGGTTGACATCATTGCTTATTATTTCTAAGTGTGTGGCTACCCACTGAAAAAAAAGAGGAATACCCTTGGTGCAACATATAGGCACAGAAACTACAGTACTGGGTGCAAACATAGACACCACTGGAAATACGGTGCAACACCAGGGTTTACTTCCGTTATAACCCTCTATGAGTTGGAACTGACTAAGTGACAGTTAACAACAATTATCTCTATGGAAACAGACTGATTCAGTGAAGTTTGAACCATTGACCCTTCGGTCAGCAGCCACACTCGTTTACCACTGCCATCAGACTAGTTCTATCTCCTGGTGGCCTCACCTATGACAGAACCAAATACTGCTTGGCCTTGTACGATTCTCATAATTGTCGTCATGCCTGAGTCCGTTGTTGCAGGCACCATGTCTGTCCATCTCAGTGAGGATTTCCCCGATCAGTCCTTCTCCAAGCACAGGCCCCTCCTGGCAACAATCCCGAAGTGCTAGCTAGGAAGTCTCACCATCCTTTCTTCTAAGAAACATTCTGGTTGTACGTTTTCAGAATGGACCTGTTTGTTCTTCTGGTAGTCCACAGAATGGTCGGTGTTCATGCGTCACTGGCACCAAATTCAAAGCACAGGTTCTGCTTTGCTCTTCCTGAACCATTGTTTAGCTTTTGCAAGTAGTGACTGACAAGAACACAGATTGGGCCAGATAAACCTTAGCCTTCACAGAGGCAAAGAAATGCTCCCAAATAGCCCAGCAACACCATATTTACATTCTGCCTGTGAGGTAGGAAGAGAGATGGTGAAATGTACAGCATTTACACTAAATCCCCTTTAAAACAAAACTCAGAGCTAGCGCGTGTCTCTTATGTCATTTGTCCAAAGCATAGGCAGAGCTTGCTGCAAACAAAGCGGAGAGATACAGCCTGTGCTTTGGGGTGGCTGCGTACTCAGCCAGATCGTCAGGCTTCCATTTCCATAAAGAGTTGGGGACACGGATGTCGGGACGCACCAGCCGTCTGCCAGCAGCCTAGATGCACAAGTCACCAAAAATAAACTCCCCGGCACGTCCCTCCATCTGGGCTTTGTTTTCACTACGAGGCACGAGGATATGAGAGGCCCTGGAACCAGGGTGACTGGAAAGACGGGCGTATTAAGGAGTAGCAAAACATAGAAACAAATCCTGGAATAATTAGGACAGCAGCTAAATGTAATGTTTAATGTCAGCCACAATGAAAGAGCAAGTCTTCCTCCGCAGTTGCTCGCAAATTCAAAACAGCTTTGAGGAGGGAGAACCAGCCTGAGAAAAGCCTGTGGATAGGGCTGTGTGTGTGTGTGCTTGTGGCTATAAATATACTAGATAGATAATAGATAGATAGATAGATAGATAGATAGATAGATAGATAGATTAGATAGATAGATGATAGATAATAGATGATAGATAGATAATAGATAGAGGATAGATAGATAGATAGATAGATAGATAGATAGATAGATAGATAATAAATGGTAGATTGATGATAGATAGATAGATAGAGAGATAGATGGATAGATAGATAGATAGATAGATAATAGATCTATCTCACCCATTCACTGATATCCAGCCAGCTCTGATTCAAAGCTACCCTCCAAAAGGTTTCTGAGGCTATAAATTGCAACAGGAAGAGACTACTCATCTTTCTTCCTCAGAGCCACTGGTGGATTTGAACAGCCAGGGAAGCATGAACTTTTTTTAGTTTAGCAGCATAACTTGCTGTGGACTCCAACACCAGGATATAAATCTCCTCTTGGAAGGTGGAGGGACAGCGCAAGAGAGGAAGACTCTCAACTAGGTAGATTGACCCAGTGACTCTGGCAGTGGGCTAGAGAGTGTGGGAGGTTGTGAGGATGGCACACAGAGGATAGGACAGGATTCAGATATGTTGTTCATAGGGTCAATATGAGTTATACTCAACTCAATGGTACCTAAACAACAACATCATCAAGTTTTTGCCCATGTTGTTGTTGTTGACTGCTGTTGAGTCGAGGACAACTCATAGCGACCCTTTGAACAAAAGACCTGAACTTTTCTGTAATTACTGTCATTTCTCAAAATTTGTAGAGTTTCCAAGGGCATGTTGTTTAGGAAGTGGATGCCACTTCTGCTTCCAAACTCCTGCTCCCTGTCTTAAACTGGGAGCTCCACCAAACACTGTCCACCATGGGTAACCACTATGGCATTTGACTCCCCAATGGCACAAAGTTCTGCATCACAGCAACCCCAGGTTACCTCAGTACAGCATATTGACAGAAGAGTGCTGTACCACTTAGAAGAATGTTCCTCCAAAATATAATAACAACTGACTTTTAAATTAAAAGGCCCTACCAGGAGGTCTTGTTGACTCTAAAAAAGAGGCTTAAGTAAAAACAACCAGTATAATATTTTGCCCATCACATCTCTGTCTTTTTTTAAAATTTTGCACAATCAACGATTTATTAATTTCTATTTTATATACTTATATTTTATTCAAATATATTCTTTTATAAGAAATGTAAATGCAGGTTATACACATGGATTTCAACTGATGGTATAGATAGGAATCAGACTGATTACATCTGTGGATAGAACCACTGGAGAAGCTCAATAGCAGCTGTGAAAACTAGACCAGGAGCTGATTGTGGAACAGACCACCAAACTGCTCATATGCAAGTTCAAGCTGAAGCTGAGGAAAATGAAACCAAATCCACTGGAACCAAAATATGACCATATCAATCTAGGATCAAAATTCTCTATTTCAAGAATAGTTTTAATACATTAATAATTTCTTTATAAATATGTTTTTAAAATACCAAGTGTCTATCCAGTTATTAAATATCATATATGGAAAAGTTATTTTGAACTAAAAGATATTTTAATTTGGGTTTTTCTCACATCTCTAAATATTGTGACTTGAGGCTTCAGTTTGTTCTTCTTTGCTTTCCGCTTGAAAAATGCCAAGTGTGTTCCCTTTCAGTTTCTAGCTGTTATTCTTTGCACCTTTGGTTATACTACTTTGCTTGTCTTCTCAAGCTGCGGTTTGAAATATTCTGTTCATCTCTTCAGCATTTATTCTCTTTGACTCTCTTCTGACATTCATTTTCCTCTTACCTTCCTTCCCTGCCTTTGTAAAGACCTTATTATTTTCTTCATGGACAATATCCTTGATATCATCCCACATCTTGTTTGGTTTTCAGTCACTAGTGTTTGGTGCATTGTATCTATTCTTGAGATAATTTTTTTAATAAGGTAAGATAGACTCAAAGCTATACTTTGGTTCTCATGGATTTGTTTTCAATTTCTTAAACAAGTCTGTCTTGGAGGAATTGCAACCAGGCCGCTCCTTGGAGGCAAGGATGGTGAAACTTCACCTCACATGGTTTGAGCGTGTTGTCAAGAGTGATCAGTCCTTGGTAAAAAACAGCATGCTGGGGAAAGTGAGGGGTAAGAGGAAGAGAGAAAGCCCTTCAACAAGATGGATTGGCACCTTGAATACAGCACTGGCCTTGAGTATGGCTGAGATCATTCATGATGACGGCTCAGGAGAGGAGAGGGGTCAGATCTGTGGCTCATTGTGTCGCCATGAGTCTTAGTTGACTTGATGGCACCTACCAACAATCTTAGGAAGCAGATTGCTTCACCTTTCCTCTGGGATACTGCTGTGGGTTTGAACTACCAACCTTTTAAAAAACAAACAGATAAAAAATCCTCACCTCCATCAAATCGATTCGTAGTAACCATGCAGGGCAGTCTCATACAATATCCAATGCGGTACAAACTTTACATAAGGAGAGTGTCTTATCTGTTTCCTGCAGAGTGGCCGGAGGCTCGAACTGGTCTTTTGTTAGCAGTCCAGCTCTTTAACCGCTGCACCACGAGGGCTTAGAGCTCCAGTCACAGCTAAGTACAAGGCATTTATATCACTCAGGGACTTTATGGCTGGAGAGAGAGAGAGAGAGAGAGAGAGAGAGAGAGAGAGAGAGAGAGTTAGTTCAGCTCAGCTTTACTCTGAACAAGCATAAAGATTATGTTCTATAACAAAGGACAATAGTTAATATTAATGAGACACCACACAATGTTTACTTGTTTGTATTTCTTTTAAAGTAGATTCTTATTTTACATCTGGTTTTCTATCTGCCTATTGCTGAGTGTCTGGGTGTTTGTAATGGGATTTAAATGAAAGCCAGTCTGGTGTGTGACCGTGTCTCCAATGTATGCCCCGAGCCTGAACAAGTGCTTTCTTCCATTAAGGCCAGCTCAGGCTTGGGAAAGGATGCAGACACTGGGAAGGCTGGAACCTCTGACCCAGGAGTACCAACCATGGAAAGTTATAACCACAGGCTGCAGAAACCTGGACCTTGGCATGCAAACATCAAGATGTTCCTCTCTAACTCTCTGGGGAAAGGGATGGCAGGACTCAGAATCTAGAGAGTCTTGGGTTCAAATTCTACAGATGTTTAAGTTGGGTTTAGAAGAGATTGTGGCACCAGGGATATCATTGCTGATGTCAGATGGATCCTGGATAAAGGCAGAGAATACCAGAAGAATGTCTATCTGTGTTTTATTGACTATGCAAAGATATTTAACTGTGTGGATCACTACAAACTATGGTTAACATTGAGAAGACTAGGAATCTCAGAACACCTAATTTTACTCATGAGAAACTTATAACTAGACCAATATGCTGTTGTACAAACAGAGCAAGGGAATAACACTACATGGTTTAAAATTAGGAAAGTAGTGTATCAGGGTTGTAGCCTTTTCATTCTCCTCTCTATACCCTGACCTGCTGTTGCTGAGTACCATCTCATCAGAATCAACCCATAGTTGATCCTTCACTGGGTTTTCAGAGCCAGTAAATTGCTTGTGGGCAGAGTACCCGTCTTTCTCCTGCAGAGCTGCTTGTGGGTTTGAATTATTTGCCTTTGAAATTGCAGTGCAGCTTCCTACCACTAGGCCACCGGAGCTCCACATGAAGTTTCTCAAGGATTTATCACTTTGCTTTCATTTCTACAGCATTACCTTACATCTTATGTTTCTTATTTCATTCTTGAATTGCCACATTAATAGTCTAAAAATGTTCCCTGGTTTTAGCATTCTTTCTTTACAACTCATCCTCAAAAGTTGATTTTCTAGGAACAAATTTTATCATACTGTTCTATTCCTCTTTGAAGAGAGATCAGCTGGCCTAGTGGACAGAAAGTGATGCTACCAAGACAAAAGTGGGTGACTTTAATCTGCGACTCTCAGGCCTGCTTTTAACTGGTTTTGGTCAAACATTCTAGGTCATATAGCCCTGGTCTGTCCACTTGCTGTACAGAGGTAACTCATGGCTGCTTTGAAGCTGAACACTGTGACACTGATGTGTCAAATGAGATAATGGTTACCCATGGCGGACAGTGTTTGGTGGAGTTCCCTGATTAAAACACGCTTGGAAAATGGTTACCCATGGCGGACAGTGTTTGGTGGGGTTCCCTGATTAAAACACGCTTGGAAGCAGGAGTGACATCCACTTCTGAAATAGCTTGTCTCCAGAAACCCTATGAACCTGGAGAAAGAATGAAAATTATACCAGTGTTCAGGTCTTTTGTTCATAGGGTCGCTATGAGTTGCCTACAACTTGACGACACTTAACAACAACATTCCTCTTTGAAAGGTGCTGAATTCTCTTTATAGCTCCTCTGAATACAAAGAAGGTGGAGTTTAAGTGTATCTGACCGAGACTCTGTTTTATAAATCCTGCCTCGCCTACCTGCTTGATGTCAGTCTAGAGACTAAGATGTGCCTGATCCAGTCCTTGGTCTTACCAATTACTTGCTTTGCATCAGGACCTGGATAATGACTAAAGAAGACGGAAGAATAATTGATGCCTTTGAGTTGTGGTGCTGGAGAACAGTCTTAAACATACCATGGACTGCCAAAAAAATAAATAGGTCTGTCTTGGAAAGGATGCAACCATGTTTCTCCTTGGAGGCTAGGATTTTGAAGCTCCATCTCACATACTTTGGGTGTGTGGCTAGGAGAGACTGATCCTTGGAGAAGGACATCCTGTTTGGAAGGGAGGAGAGTTAGCACAGGAGAGGAGAACCTCAGATGAGATGGATAGATACAGTGACTAGGACAATAGGGGTAGATGTATTGGAGTCAATGAGACTGACTCAGGACAGGGCAGATTTCAGAGCTATTACACATAGGGTCACTATGAGTTGCAGGTGACTTGACAGCACACAACAACAACAATCTTAGGTGTTTGCCCAAATTTCTTCTCTACTATGCTATGTAACATAGATAATGGATTTTTAGTCTTTGAGTCCCAATCTTACCTCCCTATCCTGTCACAAGATAGTACAGGAGGGTGGAAGTAGAGACATTTGGGTTTGAAGTCACAAGTATAGATTTAGATCTACTTCTGTGACATTCCAGTTAATGAACTTGAACAAATTAATGCTCAAAGTCCTCCATACATATTCAAACTGTACACGGAGCAAATAATTTGGGAAGCTGGACTTTATGGGGGAAAATGTAGAAACAGGATCAGAAGACTCATCAGCCTGTGATTTATTGATGACACAACCTTGCTTGCTGAAAGTGAGGAGAACTTGAAATGCTTGCTGTAGAAGATCAAAGAATACATACTCTTAGTATAGATTGCATCCCAACGTCAAGAAGACAAGAATCCTCACTACTGAGCCAATAAGCAACATCATGATAGATGGAGAAAAGAAATTGTCAACAGTTTCAACTAATTTGGATCCACAATCAACACTCTTGGTACCAGCAGTCAGGAGATCAGGGGGCATGTTGCATTGAGAGATTGCAATGTCAAGGACTGCAGTGAGGAGCAGTCATATCGCTTTAAAATGAAGGTGCACTTGATTCACACCGTGATCTTTTCAATCACTTTCTGTGCATCTGAGAACTGGACAGTGAATGAGGATGACAGAAGAATTGATGCCTTTGAGCTGAGAAGAGCACTGAATATTCCATGGAATGCCAAAAGAGCAAATCCTATGTCTTGGAGAAGGTACAGCTAGAGTGCTCCTTGGAGGCAAGAATGGGGAAGCTTCTTCTCTCATACTTTGGGTACGTTGTTAGGCGAGGCTACTTCTTGGGGAGGGACATCATGCTTGGAAAGGTAGAAGGGAACTGCAAGAGAAGACATTCAAATGCATGGATTGACACAGTGACTGTAGCAATGGGCTCACGTGTGTCAGAGATTGTGAAGATGACTCAGAACAAGTCAGGGTTCAGATCTGTTGTTCACAGGGTCACTATGGGTTGTAGCTGATTTGGTAGTACCCAAAACCAACCATCTACATGCACGTTATTGTTGTCAGGTACTATTTAATAGAGTACAACTCATAGTGGATAGTAGAACTGACCCCTGCCCTCAAAGTATATGAGTCAAAGAATATGAACCCTGACTCAAATTATATGAGACAGATCTTTACTAGCCTCACCTCCAAGAAGCACCCTGGTCTCACTTCCTCCAAGACATATCTGTTTGTCCTCTTGGCAGTCCACAGGGTATTTCATCCCCTCTTCTAACACCACAACTCAAAGGCATCGATTCCTCTTCTGTCATCCTTGTTCATTATCAGGACTGGTAGTGAGAGATTATGGACAGAAATAAGGCTGGAGATCAAATGATTGAATTCTCCACAATGATTTGGTTATTGTAAATACCTTCTCTTTTTTGAAAAAAAAAAATGTAAATGGTAACTATACCTGTGACCTCATCTGACAGACTGCACTGGAGTCAGAGTAACCACGTCTGTGAAGAGACTCATTGAAGAAGCTCAGTATCAGTGGTTAAAACCAGGCCAGGTGCTGACTGTAGCACAGACCATCAACTACCCAGGTACAAGTTCAAACTAAAGCATAAGGAAAGGAAGACAAGTTCACAAAAGCCAAAACACAACCTTGAGTTGATCCCACCTGAATATAAAATCATCTCAAGAATAGATGATTGTTGTTAGGTACCATCAAGTCAGCTCTGACCCACAGTGACCCTCTGCACAGCCAAAGCCTGCCAGTCCTGCACCATCCTCACACTCTAGCTTAGATGTATGCACACCACTGAAGCCACTTTTTCGATTCATCTCATCAGAAGTCTTCCTATTTTTCACTGACCTTCTAGTTTTACCAAGCTTGAAGTCCTTCTCAAGGACCTGATTCCCCATCAAACAGTCCAAAGCACAGGAGACGACATCTCGCCATCTCCCTGTAAGGAAGACTCTAGCTGTACTTTTTCAAGCCAGATTGATTCCTTGTTCCAGCCATCCATGCTATATTCCATACTCTTGGTAATGCCACAATTCAAAGGTATCAATTATCCTTCAATCTTCCTTATTTATTGTCCTGTTTTTACATGCATATGTTGTTGTTGTTGTTAAGTATGGTCACGTCAACTATGATCCATGTTGACCCTGTGAACAACAGATAGAAGCCTTGCCCTATCCTGTACCATCCTCAAGATCTCTTCGATACTCAAGTCCATTGTTACAATCACTATGTCAACCCATCTTGTTGAAGGTCATCCTCCCTTTCAGTGACTCTTTATTTTTCCCAGGATGATAAGAGTTTTGGTTTTGGTTGCCTTCCCCTCACCCCAAGAACGTGCATATTCTGGTAACATATCCAAAGTACTTTAAATGATACCCAAAGCATGTAAAATGATCTTACCATCTTTGCCTCTAAGGAGCACTCTGGTTGCACTTCTCCAAGACAGATTTGTTTGGGTTTGTTGGGTTTTTTCCCGGCAGTCTGTAATACACTCAATACTCTTCTTTAGCACAACACTTTGAAGGCTAAGATTCTTCGGTCTTCTTTACTCATCGGCCAACTTGCAGATTCATAGGAAACAATTGAAATTACTACAGTTTAGATCAGGTGTACTTTAGTCTTTAAACTATTCTTTAAACCCTTGCTCTTTAGCACTTTGGAGAGGCCTTTGACAATCGATTTAACCAATGCAATATGTCTTCTGATTTCTTGACTACTGCTGTCACCATGGGTGTTAATTATAGATACAAGAAAAATGAAGTTGTTGACAAAGTCCATCTTTTTCTACATTTATCAAGATGTTGCCTAGGGGTCTAGTGACAAGGATTTTTGTTTCTTGGTTTTGAGATGTTGACAGTACCATGGCTTGAATCAAGCACACCTTGGTCTTCCAAGTGACATTTACTCTTTAAACTTTGAAGAGGTCTTTTGCAGTCCAGTGTGATTTGTCCTCTCATTTTCCAACTGCTGTTTCCGTGTGTGGACTGTGGGCTTGGGCAAGGGCCTTTGCAGGCCCCTCAGCTTGCTCTGCTCTCGCTGGAGGTAAATGTAACACTTCCACCTGGGGCAAGATTCAAGGAGGCTCATGGGGCTGGCAACCAGCTGCTGTCACAGTGTGGAGAGGAGAGTCACAGGTGTCGGGACAGGGAGACATGCTTTTAAAGCTTATCTCTGCCTTGTCTGGGGTAACCCGCTACCTTCGTTTGCTCAGAACTAAAGGATTGCTCAGAATGTGGACATTTCAGAACTAAAGCCAGGCTCATCCCAAGAAAACAGGGATAGTGGCTCACCCTACTACAGACATGTGATCCCCAGCATGCAAGGCTGTCTGAGCCTCTGTTTCATCACACATAAAGCAGAGATATCCGTGCTTGCCCTGTTACAGGCAGTGGTGGCTCAGTAGCAGAATTCTCACTACCCACGCAGGAGACCTTGGTTCAATTCCTGGCCAGTGTACTTCACGCACAGCCATCGCCATCTCTCAGCAGTGGCTTATCCTTCACTGTGAGGCCAAGCAGGGATACTTCAAGATTGAAGTTGTCAACAACTTCATTTTTCTTGGATTTACGATTAACACCCATGGCAACAGCATTAAAAGAACAAGCAGATTGCCTTGGAGAAGGTACAGCTAGAGAGCTCTTTGGAGGCAAAGATTATGAAACTTCATCTCACAAATCGTGCTGGGAAAGGTAGAGAGACAGTGAGAGAGAGAAAAACCTTTAACCAGGTGGGTCGATATGGTGACTGCAGCCAAGGGCTTGAGTGTGTCAGAGGTGGTGAGGATGGCAGGGATAGGACAGGGTTCAGAGAGTCACTATGGTCATAGTCAACGCAATGGCATCTAACAACAATAACGTGAGGTGGAGCAGAGAACTCCGGTGGCCTAATGGTAAGAAGCTGCCCTGCAATCCAAAGGCAAGTGGTTCAAATCCATCGGCTGCTCCAGGGAAGAAGGATGGGTAATCCCCTCCCTTGCAATTCACTGCCTTGGCTGTGACATGGTTCTGACTGAACAGCACACGACAACAACCTGAGGGTGAGCAGGTTTCAAGGGAGCTTTCACAGACTAAGACAGACTTGGAAGAGAGGACTGGCAATCTACTACAAAAAAAAATCTATCAGTGAAAACCTGTGGGTCACCAGGTGATCAGGGGGTCATCGATGATCCGTCATCAATCGTGAGGATGAGGCAGACTGTGTCGTATGGTTACGGGGGTCCCCATGAACTCGGGTGAACTGCACAACAACTGAATGCCCTCCAGGGTGGCACAGAGAGCAGGTAAGCTGTGTGTGCCACGGTCAGTAGCGCTGCGCGACCATGGTGATGTGCATTCTGATCATCTCTGCTCATGACCACCGTTATAGTCACGCTGTCCATCAATCTTATTGCGGGTCTTCCTCCTTCACTGAGCCTCCACTTTTCCCAGCGTGATTTCTTTTCCCAAGGACTAACTCTTCCTGACAACATGCCCACAGTACGTGAGACCCAGTTTCACCACCCGTTCCTCGACAGAGCACTCTGATTGTACTGCCTCCAAGAATCTTTGCTCGCACAGCCCCTGATTGTGTCTCTAGGGAAACCAGCCCACTTCTAAGGTCTCCCCGGGACACCCCGCAGGGCATAGCTGAGGTTTGGGATCAGGATTAACATTCCCTCCAACCCGGGCCCATGGCCGTGTGTGCTGAGGCTCTAAGACCACCCCAAACGTCTACAGCCTCACCCACCTTCAGCTAGTTGTCTAACTCCCCAACAAGCAAGGTAGGCATCTGTGACCTTGTGTATGTTTCCTAATCTGTCATGGCCAGTTTGACCTGTTTCGACCACATCAAGGACTGTGCTTCTAGGAGTGACTGGCATCTCTCTCCCAACCCCACAGCCCTTGCCCACAGCATCAAAGCCTTTTCAAGTTGACCATCCCTGATGAAACGGAGGAGCCTTGGTGGCACAGTGGTCATGCATTTGGCTGTTAACCAAAAGGTTGGTAGTTGGAACCCACCAGCTGATCTGAGGGGAATAAGGAGGCCAGTTTTCTCCTGCAAAGATTGTTGTTAGGTGTTGTTGAGTCAACTAGGACTCATAGTAAACCTATGAACAGTACTTTGGAATCTTGACCTGGCGTGCGCCATTCTGATTATCTCTGCTATGCTCATGCCCACGGTTATAGTCACGGTGTCAATCCACCTTATTGAGGGTCTTCCTCCTTCATTGAGCCTCCACTTTTTCCAACGTGATTTCTTTTTCCAAGGACTGACTCTTCCTGACAATATGCCCACAGTATGTGAGACCCAGTTTCACCATCCGTTCCTCGACGAAGCACTCTGGTTGTATTGTCTCCAAGACAGACTTGTTTGTGCTTTTGGCTGTGCCCGGCATAGTCAGTACTCTTCTCTAACCCTAGAATTCAAAGGCATTGCTTCTTCTTCGGCCTTCTGTCTGTCCGTTCACTTTACATGGGTGCCTTGTGTGTTCCTGGGATGCTGGAAACCTGGCCACTGGTGTTTCAAATACCAGCAGGGTCACCCATGGTGGACAATGCCCAGAGGAGCTTCCAGACTAAGATAGACTAAGAAGCAAGCATGGCCCTCCACTTCTGAAATGACAAGCTTTTGAAACCCCTGTAAAATGTACAGCCTTGAAGCCCTATGGAATAGTTCTACTCTGTCCACACAGGGTCCCTACAGCCAACTAGCAATGGATTGAGTGTGAGTTTTTGATGGGGACAGAGTTTCCAGCAGGCCAGGTAAGCACAGGCTGCCTAGTACTCATTTTCTGACCTGTCATTAATAGTCTCATGTTTTCACATCAAAGATTCTGTTTCCGATCTCTTGGTACTTGTGTCTCTCCCCACACAACAGTGTCAAAGCCTCTTTCCACATTTAACATCACTGAGAGGAACAGCAGAGCCACAGTGATGAAGCACTGTACTAACAACCACAAGTTGAATAGTTCAAAGCCACCAGCCACTTTGAGGGAGAAAGAGAAGACAGTCACAGACATTCCAGTCTCGGAAATCAGCCATGGGGCACCTCTGCTCTATCCCATAGAGTCACTCTGAGTCAGAATTGACTCGAAGGCAAAAGATTTGGCTTTGGTTTTAGACAGGGCTTGAGAGCCCTGTAATCAAGTTAAGCAGGGGCTCACTAACCCTAACTCTAAGCTGTAAGGAAGTCTCACATGCTTCTCGCCTCATGAGATGGTGAAACTCGCGTGAAATCGCTCAAGGAGGAAACACCATTGAGTCTCTGCTGACCTTACTTACTGGCTAATCTGCTCCTGTCAAAGGCTCTTCTTAGAATTAATTACCAGGAAAAAAAATAACACCTCCCCCCCAAAAAAAATCAGATACAGGCTGGTGTTTCTTTGTGTTTGTGAAAGCAAAAATGTCATGATTCATTCCAAGTAGAATTGCTTCATAGCCCAGTGATTTCATCCACCCTCCCTTCTCCCAGAAGGAGCTGGGAATTCTTAGGACAAGGCCAAGAACAGCCCTCCAATCCTGTCTCTGAGACGTGTGAATTTGCAAGAATGCCGACCCATCATCCAACCTTTTTGGTTCTTTGTCAAATGATTGCCTTCCTCCCGGCCCAGGTCCAGCCCTCCAGCCTCTAGAAAGGGAAATGCTCACGTTGACTGCAAATTTGATACATTTGTGGGGAGAGAAAGGGCGGGCACTCAAGGAAAAATGCCAACGTGCTCTGTTCTCTGGTCGTTCATTCCTTAAAGAAGGAAGCACACCGACACTGACTCCGTAGGAAGGTTATCCTGAAGCTCATCTTATGCTCCGGTTTACCCTCCAGAACCACAAGTGTTAGAGGCAACTCAAAAAGACCTGCTCCTTCCTCCGAATGTTCCCCCTGCCCTTGCTGAGATAATCTGGAACCATGACAAGATAGTTGCCACAGGCCCAGGAGTGACTCTAGAAACAACAGCAAGTGGAGATTTCCTCACAACCAGCTTCCACATCTCGTAGAAATGAGCCAATGTCCTTTGTATCTCAGGGGTCAAAATGACGTTCCAGGTCAAAATCGAAAGTCATCCCAGGGGCTCAAAGCACCGTGATTGATTTGGATCAAGGAACACTTTGTCCTTGAGAATGGGCCAACTGCCCTGCAGCCCATGTGAGTAGAGATGTGTGTAGAGAAGGGTCACTCTCTGAACAAACTCGGCATGTGGAGGCCAAGAAGGAAGTTGGGGATAGATCATTGAAGAGTCAACGTCTTTCTGGGCTTGCCATTTACTCGGCCCTGTTCTAAACATTTTACCTACGTTTTCTCACGTCATCCTCATGTGACGTGTCCCAGCAGTCCCTATCAGCCCCTGGCCGCATCTTCTCAGCATGTGCTGAAGTTCCCAAACATACCTATGACCTCAAAGTGTACACTAGTCTCAGGGCACAAACACCCTGCACCCCAGAAAGGAAAGACGTTGGGGGCCATGAACACCTCAGGATAAACTCCCAGTCAGTAGATAAATGTCCCAGACTCCTCAACCCTCAGTGAGGCAGTGCTGAGGTGTGTTCTACAGTCCCTCCTCACCCCTCAGTATGGGTGCTACACAGTCACCCCTCAATGTGCATCCCTCAGGGCTTCCAGGAAGCCTGGGCCCCACTTCCACACAGCAGACACAGCTCATTTTCATTGCCTTTCTTGGCTGTTCTTCTCTTCCCATTTCAACTTCCCTGGAGATTCAGAGAGGGTCACCCAAATAAAGTACTTGAAACAAACCCATAATCTGCCTTCTGCCTTCAGGGGAACCCACTCTAATTGTTGTTTTCAAGGGACAGTGAGTCAGCCGTAACTCATAGCGACCCCACGTTCAACAGGTCTGAACCTTGTCCTATCTTGTGCCATCCCATCATCTCTGAGATACTCTAGACTGTTACAGTTACTGTGTCAATCCATTTCATCAAGCGTCTTCTCTTTCTGCCTTTCTTACCATGATGTCTTTATTTCAGGGATTAGTCCCTCTTGAAAACATGTCCAAAATATGAAAGATCACATTTCACCATCTTTGCCTTGAAGGAGCACCTTGGTTGTACTTCTTCCAAAACAGACTTGTTTATTCCTTGGACAGTCCATGGGATGTTGTTGTTGTTGTTATGTGCCTTCGAGTCGATTCCGACTCATAGTGACCCTATGCACAACAGCCCTAAACCCTGCTCTATCCTGCGCCAAC
>NW_006399879.1:1459949-1465747 GCF_000299155.1 Elephantulus edwardii | reverse complement strand
TTCCACCCTCAACCAGGATAACCCTTCCCATCTGCCAAGTCCCTTCAGAAAATATCTTCTATTGTCCAACCCATGATCTGACAGCTTGTATCTTAAGCTTTCTTGGCTTCTGTGATTCCAAAAACGTCGACTGCTGACATTTTTCTTTTGACCAGTGTCTCTTAAGTTTAGTTGTACTGTCTCCAAGGGACATTTAGCACTTTTTTCCAACATCACAACTCAAAAGTATCAATTCTTCTTTGGTCTCTTTTATTCATGTCCAACTTTCAGAAATATAGAAAGAAATTGAAACTGTCATGGCAAATCAGGTGCACCTCAGTTTTAAAACTGACAGCCTTGCTCTTTAGAACTTTGGGGAGATCTGTGTTGGGAGATTTTCCCAATACCACACAGCTTTTGATTTCATTACTAGTGCCACCAGGGGTACTGGTTATGGATCCAAGTGAAGTGAAATTGCTAAGAAAGTCAATCTTTTCTCCATCATGATATGATTGCCTACTGGTCCAGTGGTGAGGACTCTTGTTTTCTTGGTATTAAGATATAATCTACATTGATATGTAAATCCAATTATTAGGTAATGTTTAACTGCTCTCATTTTATGAATGAGGCAGCAGGGTATGGAGACCACTAGATCTGGGACCCTTCTGCTTTGGAGTGGAGTTGAAGACAGGGTTAACTCCTATAGTTTTCTTATTGCTTGATTTTAGAATGTTTACCTCAATATAAACACTCCTCTTTTTTTATTAGGAGATTTATTAAGACAAAGAAATACCACCACCATCCCCTGCATAAGAACCCCACAAGCTGTCTCCCACCCTGAAGTCTCTTCCTAGTCATCATCTCCTCTGAGCCTCAAGCAACCTTATGAGATGTGCTGAGGTATTTCCTTCCTCTTCTTCTGCCCATGGGGCACAGGGACCCAGAGATAACAGGTGATCTGTCCAAAGAAGTGGCACAACAAGGATTAGATAGAACTGGTCACCAGGTAAAACATAATTGACCCTCGATTCAAGCCCAGAAGCTCGCTAAGGAGCAACTGACTGGAGAGCTTATTGTTATTGTTAGGTGTACTTCGTCTAAGCCTTGGTGTTTTTAAATGCCAGACATGCATGTGAAAGCTGAACAATTAATAAGGAAGAGCTTTTTTGCCTTGCTTGCCTTCAAATTATGCTGCTGATTAATACTACTAAAGATACCACGGACTGCCAAAAGAATGAACAAATCTGTCTTGAAAAATGTACAGCCAGAATGATCCGAAGAAGTAAAGATGGCAAGGTTTCATCTCACGTACTTTGGAAATTTTACGAGGAGGGATCAGTCCCAGGAGAAAGACACCATGCTTGATAAAGCAGAAGCTCAGTGAAAAAAGAGCAAGACCCTCAACAAGACAGATTGACGTAGAGGCTACAATAGACTCAAAGACAGCAAATGATTGTGGGTGCAACATCAAACCAGGAAACTTCATTGTGTTGGACGTAGGGTTGTTATGAGCCAAATCCAACTTGATGGCTTGTGACCAAGCCTGGAGGAAAATTCTGCCATGGAAAGAGAGCCCCACCCAGGAAGGCGCAAGAGTGATGAATGACTCCTCTTCAAACCAACAGACACTTGGCCAAAAGGGACACAGCCCAGCTGCCCATAAGGTCAGGTCAGGTCAGGATCTGTAGAACGCTTGGAAGACCTGAGAGCCCTTGAGATGGAACAGGTCTTGGCTTCTGAGTGGATCCTGAATCAGACTCCCAGGGCTGTGTCTTTAGGAAAGAACCTTGCCCTCAATTTGATGAGATCCCAAAGGAGTTGTTAGGTCAAGGAGGGATGGAACGTGCAGGTCTCTGGAAGGCTGGAGCTGGCAGGGTTTTGAGATCAGCAGATCCAAGACTCTTGTTCACCGATGAGGAAAGGGGGGGGGGGCAAGAAAGCATGAGTGACTCATCCAAGGTTGCATTCCAAAGTGAATTTGAAGAGAGCCAGCGCCTGGGTCCACATGGCCCTGTGCCTTTTCCCTGCTCATGACCATTCTGCATCAAGTAGAAAAACATCTATTTCTCATGCTGGAGCTCATTTTGTCTTCACGCATTCCTGGAGATGAAATTGAAGCCCCATGTCTTTGCTGAGGTCACCCAAGGATCGCTAGTACCTTACGACCATGAAGTTGTAGTGATTCTATGAGCAATCGATCTAAACCCTGTCCTAGCCTGGACTTTCTTGTCATCCCTGACGCACTAAAGTCTATCGCTACAGTCACTGTGTCCATCCATCAGGCTGAAGGTTTTCTTCTCCTTTGACAGTCCTCCACCTTTCCAGAAATTATGTCTGGCTCCAACAAACAGACTCTCCTAGCAACACGCCCAAAATATGTGAGATGAAGCTTTGTCATCTTTGCTGCCAAGGAGCACTCTGGCTGTACTTTCTCCAAGCCCTATCTGTTTATTCTTTGGGCATTCATGGGATAGTCAGTACTGTTGTCCAATACCACAGCTCAAAGGCATCAATTCTTTTTCGATTATCCTTATTCATTGTCTAGCTCTCAGATGCATAGCAAGTGATTGAAAAGACTATGGTCTGAATCAGGTGCAGTTTAGTCTTCAAATATCATTCCTCCTCAATGTGGAATGTTTCCTGGCTGCAGACTTTCCCAGTGCAATACATCTGATCTTGTGACTGTTCGTACCCAGAATGTTAATCATGTATCCAAGTAAGATAATGACCAGGGACTGCATGTGGGCAATAAGATGACAATAGAAATAGAAGATAGGGACTGGCCAAGTATGAGTCCTGACTTACAATCACTTTGGTCTTAATCTCTCACTGGATAAAGCGTGGTATCCCAAGGGCATAGTGATGTTAGGGAGAATGGTCTTTTTTACTTGGTGAAATCAATTGCTTAGTGTTAAGGTTCCTGGGATTCAATCCTTCCCTCCACTTTCAAAGATCTAATCCTGGTGATGTGGTGTGATGGTGAAGAGAATGAGATTGTTCACAGCTTTAATTTGCTTGGCTCCACAGTCAACACTCTTGGCACCAGTAGCCAGAAAATTAAAAGGCGCATTGCCATGGGAAAGTCTGCTGTTAGGGACCTCTTCAAAGTACTGAAGAGCAATGGTGCCTCCCTGGAGACTAAGGTGCGTTTGATACAGGCCATGGTCTTCACAATCACTTGTTATGCATCAGAGAGTTGGACAATGACCAAGGAGGATAGAAGGAGAATTGATGCCTTTGAGTTGTGGTGCTGGAGAAGAGTATTGAGAATACCATGGACTGCTAGGAAAACAAACAGATTCATCCTGGAAAGGGTTAAACCGGGTGGCTCCTTGGAGGCAAGGAATGTGAGGCTCCGTCTAACATACTTTGGACATGTTGTGAGGAGAGAACGGTCCTTGGAGAGGGACATTATGCTTGGGAGGGTGGAGGGACGGCGCAGGAGAGGAAGGCCATCTATGAGGTGGATTGATTCAGTGACTGGGATAATCGGGATGGGAGTGTCAGAGACAGTGTGACTGGCACAGGACAGAGCAGAGTTTAGGGCTGTTGTACATAGGATCGCTATGAGTCTCAAGCAACTTGACGGCACATCACAACAACAACAACAACAACAACAATAACTAAAAGGTTGGCAGGTCAAGTATACCGACACACTCTACAGGAGACAATTGGCAGTCTCCTCCTGTGACTTCAGAAACCTGAAGGAGAAGCAACATGAGTTGACATAGACTTGACAGCAGTGGGTAAACCTTCTGGGTAAAGGGCTTATATCAGAGGGTTGGTGGTTCACATCCACCCAGAGGCATCAGAGAAGAAGGTCTCCTGATTTACTTCTGGAAAATCAGTCATTGAAGCTTTATGGGGCACAGCTCTGCTCAGGTGCACATGGAGTCACCACGAGTCAGAGTCTAAGCAGCAGCTTTGGTTTGAACTTCTGGCTGATGCTGGGTGCTATTGAGTCAACTAAACTCATAGCTACACTATGAACGACAGATCGAGCATTGTCATTTCCTGCACCGCCCTTCCAATCCCCCGCCCAACACGCATCCCATTCTGTGGTCCATCCATCTCATTGAGGGTCTTTTCTTGCTTTTTCTCAACCTCTACTTTTTCAAACATGATATATTTTTCTAAAGACTGGTGCCTCCTGAGAACGTGCCCAAAGTGTATGAGGCAAAGTTTCACCATCCTTGCCTCAAAGTAGCACCTTGTTTTCATTCCCTCCAAGACAGATTTGTTTATTCTTCTCGCAATTTGTAGAATCAATACTCTTCACTAAAACCACAATCAAGGGGCATTAATTCAACTTTTGGAGAGTTTTAAATACTTTTTAATAATAGTAGTCCTGAAGGATTTTTAAGATGTTTAAGCATTGGTCATATCATTACCTCCATACACATATCTATCTTCATATCCCATCTGCATATCCCTACACACACGCATCTCACATACAGCAGACACAGAGCGCATATAATATGCACACACATCATATATAGCACACACAGAGCACATGAAAATACACATAATGTACATAAATATACACCCATACATGCATAATACACACAATGTGGGCATTAAAGAACAAAGCTCTCCGATTTTACTAACAGGACTATGACAATACCTTTCCCAGTTCTCTTCCCAAGTCCATCCTTAACCTCCCACCGTGATAATGCGTAACAAACCAGAGCAGGAGACCCCCTTCAAAATTCTTTGATGGTCCAAGGTCTTGAGCGGAGGCCCTCAGAGGGAAAGCAAAGTCAGACACAGACTTAGAGAGAGAATACAGTCAGAAGCCTGACTCTCTTCACAGCAAGGCCATAGGTTCTAGTCCTTTGTGTGCTGTTTCCAGAAGTGCTGGAGGAAACCCCCTTGGGGATTTTTCCAGCCCTGCAGGATGCAGCCCACTCTCCAAGCCTACTCTCCATCACCAATGAGCTCACAGGGGAACGTGCACAGTGACAATGAGGTCACAATTAAAGGTGGATGTCCTGGTTTCCATGGAGCTCAGCAGAAAGTTCAGCTAAGTTACCTGGCATGCAGAAACTGAGGTGACAGCAGGTTTCACAGAAGAGGTGGTTTGTGTTGAGGGCTGTCACTCGCCTGTCTTACTGGATGGTCATGAGGGAGCAGAGCCGGCACAGAGATTGGTTGGTGAGAGGAGCTGATGGTCAGTTCCAGAGCCTTCATTGTCAGGGGAAAGGTGGTGGGAGAGAGGCTGGAGAGATTGGCAGGGCCTTCTGATGTGTTTTGGATGTCCTCAAACCATGGCCACTGTAAAAGGTGTGACAGATGGAGAAATGGTAGGATGCAAATCAGAGACCCAAGCACTCATGGGCACACTTTCTACCTGCCAACTATCTACTGGGTACTTTCCATGAATAAGCCCAGCAGTCTTCAATATGGGTTGAAGCTTAACATCAAGAAAAAAAGATTCTAACCACTGGGCCAATTGGCAGCATCAGTATGGATGGTGAAGAGATTGAAATAGTTAACAGTATTAGTTTACTTGATTCCACAGTCAACACTCTTGGTAACAGCAGCCAGAAAATCAGGAGATGAATTGCATTGGTAAAGTTGGCCGTGAGGGACCTCTCAAGAGTACTGAAGAGCAACAATGTCAGGCTGGAAACTAAGGTGCACCTGATCCAGGCTATAGTCTTTGCAATTATGTGCTATGCATCAGAGAGTTGGACAGTGAATAGGGCTGATAGAAAGAGGATTGATGCCTTTGAGTTGTGGTGCTGGAGAAGAGTGTTGAATATACCATGGACTGCTAGCCAGGAGAACAAACAGGTTTGTCCTGGAGAGGGTGAAGC
>NW_006399879.1:1457118-1458894 GCF_000299155.1 Elephantulus edwardii | reverse complement strand
GAGTGTTGGAGACAGTGCGATTGGTACAGGACAGAGCAGAGTTTAGGGCTGTTGTACATAGGGTCGCTATGAGTCGCAAGCGACTCGACGGCACAGAACAACAACAACCCTCCCTATGAGTCTGTGCTTCTATAGATGGAGAAATTGAGGCTGGAGAAGCTGATGGGCTGCCCAAGGATGGCACAGCCTATAGCTGTCAGTTTAGAGTCTGCTTGGGGAAACTGAGGCTGCAGCTGAGCACACCCAACTGGCAACTTAGAGCCTCTTTGGGGAAAACCGAGGCTGGAGAAGCTGATGAAGAGTCCCAGAATGACAGAGCCCACAGCTGGCATCCTGGAGCCTCCCATCTGCAGCCTGCAGTTGGGCCCAGCTCTCATCAGCCTCTCACCTCGGGTCGACCCTGCCCATCAGCCTGATTTCAACCTGGCTCCAAACTAGCACATTCCTCCCCTGGTTCCCAAGCTCCCATCAGCATCTGACAACAACAACAGCAAGAGAAGGCCCAGAGGAACTGCTGCAGCTGTTAGGGGCCAAGTCATTAATGTTACCCAGCTGTGCAGAGTGGTGGGCCAGGGACTGGTGGGGTGGCCTGAGGCACCATAACTCAAACAGGACCAAGTCACGCCCTTGCCACCAGTGTTGAGCTGACCACTTAACTGACAGTGAGCTCCATGTGGGCAAGGCTGGTCCACTCTAGACTTCAGGCCCCACATGGATGCCCAGGACAGAGTAGTTATCAAACCTCTGCAGTCCGTCTCTGCCGTGGTAGAGTTGACCTTCTGCCTGCCAATGTTTTCCGTGTGGGTGTCCTCCATGCTTACTCTCTGAACAATTCAAGAACTCAACTTGCTTCCGAGGAGGAAAAAGGTAGATCCTTCTGATTGTGCCTTGGTAAGAACTCTTGACCATCAGGGTCTGTGAATGAGCCCACCCTCTTCACTAAGATGTTGTTGTTGTTTGGTGCCGTCAAATCGTAGACGACTCATAGAGACCCTATGTATGAACAGCCTGAGCACTGTTCTTACATTGAGTTTCTGGAGGCAAGCCATTTCAGAAGTGGATGCCACTCCTGCTTCCAGGCTTGTTTTAGTCGGGAAGCTCCAGCCAAAACTGTCCACCGTGGATACCCATTACCACGATTGACACATCACTGTCACAGTCTTCAGCATCACAGCAACCACGAGTTACTTCTGTACAACAACACACAGACCAGTGCTATACCACCTAGAAGAATGTTTGACAGCAAAACAATTTGAACCTGGCCGAGGGCCGCAGGTGAAAATCACCCACCTTTGGCTTGGTAGCATAACGTCCATTCCACTAGGCCAACATAGCTCTCTCATTGTTGTCTTCACTAAGATAGGCCCCAGAAATGTTTCAAGATTATTAGGACCAAAGAGTGTGTCTGAGACCACCCACTCCTAGAGTTTGCAAGTGACTCGACGGCACATAAAAACAACAACGACATATTAGATAAGGGACTTATATCTAGAGTTTAGAAAATACTTGAGCACCACAACAAGATAAAGGTAAATAATCCAATTAAAAAATGGGCACAGGATATGAACAGTTTGCCAAAGAAGACATTCAGATGGCTACAAAGCACATGAAGAAATGTTCAAAATGCCTATCTCTAAGAGAGATACAAATCAAAACAACTATGAGATATCATCTCACCCTAGTCAGAATAGCAAAATTTAACAGAACAGCAAGCAACAAATGCTGGCAAGGTTGTGGAGAAACTGGAACCCTTATTCACTGTTGGTGGGAGTGTAA
>NW_006399879.1:1454378-1456213 GCF_000299155.1 Elephantulus edwardii | reverse complement strand
CTGTCCTCCCTAGTCATTGTCCAACTCTCTGATGCATAACAAGCGATTGCAAATACCATGGCCTGTATCAGGAGGCATTGTAAAACAATGAAGGAATTTTTCTTTTATTTAGTAGGGGGGTGGGTTGGGAGGGGAGAAAAGTGCAACAATGAATGAATGAAAATCCAATGTCTCTGTAAATTTTCGTTGAAATTAATAATAAATTTTTAAAAAATCAGGGACACATATATAAAAAAAAGAAAGAAAAAGAAAGCAGTTTTAGCATGGCATGGACTACTCTCTTACTGGAGCACTAGACCATGGCCCAGCTGCCTGGAGGCCTCTATCCCACACTAGTTCCTCCACCTGATGGCCCCAGCCCCGCTGCCTGGACCCCCAAATCCACTGTCTTTAAGACCTGGCTCCACTGCCTGGATACTCCCACCCACCATCTGGAAGCCTAGCCCTGCCACCTTGAGAACTTGGCCCTATCACTTGGACATCCTGCAACCTGCAGGACAGCCTGTTGCTGCCCCTCTGAACTGCACTGGGGACACCAAAATCACAGGTGAAGCCATTTCCTCCCCCCTCCCAGAGACTGAATTGCCTTTAGCACTGGGCTCCTTGGACCTGTCTAGCTGAAGCAGTTGCCTTAAAGAGAAGGCTTCTAATTCACAGGCTATATCTCTCCCCAGCTGAAGCAAAATTACCTTGAATTAAAAGTTCAAAGAAAAATTCAGGCAGGGTAGCTGCCCTGTCTTCCTCTGGAATAGTGACTTCCTGAGCCAAGAGCCTACCAAGGCCTCAGGCATGGAAAAATTCAACCACAGCAAAGTCATGTAAGAAGTAGACTACCTCAAACCTTACACAAACCCAAACCAAGATATTACCCCCCCCCCAAAGTGACACAGTGTTAATGGATTTCTTGAAGCCAGAGTCTGATGGAACTTTCTGACACAGAATTCAAAAGAGCAGTGATTGAATATTTTCAATGGGTGAAAGACAAACTTGAAAAATTATAGGACTCTGCAAGCAAAACCAAACGTAAAATAATCCCAGAACAGGAAGAATCAAGTAAAGGCATCATGAAGTTGTAGAAGAATTAATAGAAGAAAACTTTTCAGGCATAATGAAGAATGAGAGAGTGTATATTTAAAAAGCTGAGAGAACACCATATAGAACAGACCCCAAAAGAAAAATACCAAGGCATATCACAGTCAAATTTGCCAGAACCAGACAAGGAGAGAATTCTGAAAGCAATGAGGAAGAAACAAAGAAAAACCTATAAGGGAGAGTAAATAAGATTAAATGCTGATTTCTATTAAATGCTGATTTCTCAGCAGAAATCATGCAAGCAAGAAGACAGTGGGATGACATACATTGAACACTCAAAGAATACAACTGTCAACCAAGAATACTGTACCCAGCAAAATTGTTCCTCAAATATGAAGGAAAGATCAAGATATTCTCAGAAAAGCAGAACCTAAAGGAGTTTGTAAGAATAAGATCAGAATTGCAAGAAACACTAAGAGACATCCTTCTTACAGAGATGCCACAGAAAACAGGATGGACCAAAGTAACCAACAACACCACCAAAAAGAACTCAACAAAATGATAGCAACAAAATCTTGCCTCTCAATAATTACACTGAATATCAATGGGTTAAATGCACCAGTGAAGAAGAGAAGAGTAGAAGATGGGATAAAAAAACAAAACCCATCAATATGCTGTCTACAAGAGACACACCTGAAAAGTGAACGTAAAGAAAGACTAAAAAAAAGGATGGAGAAAATTATACCAAGCAAATGGCAACCATTAAAAAGCAAGGGTACAATAGCTAATCACAAGATAAAATA
>NW_006399879.1:1449010-1452677 GCF_000299155.1 Elephantulus edwardii | reverse complement strand
TGTTCATTGAAATAAAAATAAATAAATAAAAATTAAAAGAGCAGTGATATTAATCTCTGGTAAAAGATATTTCAATGCAAAAACCACAAAAAAAAACCCCAAGGAAGGTCATTATGTAATGCTTAAGGGTTACTACAACAAGAGGACTTATTAATAATAAATATATATAAATGATAGATATGCAAAATATACAAAGAAAACATCAACAGAATGGGAAAAAATAGACAATACCACTATAGTAGTGGGAGACTTAAGTACACGACTCTCAAGAAAAGATAGAACTACCAAAAACAAACTCAACAAAGATGCCGAGGAATTAAGCAACCTAATAAACAAACTCGATATCATAAATATGTACAGGATAATGAACCACAAAAAAGTGTAGTATACCTTCTTCTCCAATGCACACAGAATATTCTCCAGAATAGATCACATTCTAGGTCACAAGGCAAGCATCAATAAACCCAAAGACACAGAAATAATAGAAAGCATCTTTTCAAGCCACAATGCTACAAAATTAGAAATTAATTACATGATGATAAAGGGGGGGGGGAAACCCCAAGCATACATTTGGAAGCCGAACAACACCTTGCTTGAACATGAATGGGTACTTGAAGAAATAAAAAAATGAAATTAAAAAGTTTCTTGAAACAAATGACAATGAAAACACAACTTACCAATACTTCTGGGAAACAACTAAAGCAGTAATTAATTAGAGATCATATAGCAATAAGTAAATACATCAAAATGCAAGAAAAAATTATAATTGACTCTCTAACCCAACATTTCCAACAAATTGAAAACGAACAGCTAGATAACATGATACTCTCAAAATAAAAACCCCTGAAATTATAAAAATTAGAGAAGGAATAAATGAAATAGAAAACAGAAAAACAATTGAAACCATCAACAAAAGCAGGAGTTGGTTCTTCAGAAGGTCTATAAAATTGACAAACAGCTAGCAAAACTAATGAAAGAAAAGACACAAATAATCTGAACAGGAGATGCGAGGGGCAATGTCACAACAGAATCAACGAAAATAAAATGTTAACAATGGAATATTATGAAAAATTATACTGAAACAAATATGAAAACCTAGAGGAAATGAAGAAATACTTAGAAACTCACAACATACACTGACCAAAATTGAACACCTGAACAGACTTATTATAAAAGAAGAAATTGAACAGGTAATAAAACAACTTACAACAACAACAACAAAAAGCTCTAGGCCAGATGGATTTACAAGTGAATTTTATCAAACATTCAGAGAAGAATTATCACCAATTCTACATAAAGTATTTCAGAAAATAGAAAAAGATAGAATTTTCCCATACTCATTTTGGTGAAGCAAACATATCTTTAATACCAAAGTCAGGTAAAGACATCATCAAAATAGAAAATTAGAGGCCAGTATCTCTCATGAACATAGATGGGGAAATCCTGACTAAAATCCTGGCCAATAGAATTCAACAATACATCAAAGAAATAATTTACCATGACCAAGTAGGATCTATAACAGGTATGCAAGAATGGTTCAACATAGGAGAAACAATTAGTGCAATTCATCACATTAACAAAGAACATGATCCTATCAATTGATGCAGAAAGGGCCTTTCATAAAATCCAACACCCTTTCCTGATTAAAACACTCAACAAAAAAGGATTAGAGGGGAATTTCCTCAACATAGCAAAAAATACATATGCAAACCCAAGAGCCAACATTGTTCTCAATGGAGATTAAAGACATCCCCTTTGAGAATAGGAACTAGGCAAAGATGCCCGCTGTAACTTGTCCTATTCAATGTTGTACTGGAGGTCTTAGCAATAGTAGTAAGACAAGAGAAGGAAAAAGAGGTATCCATATTGGCAAAAAGGAGGTAAAATTATATCTTGATGCAGATGATATAGTATATTTAGAAAACCCTAAAGACTCAGCAAGGAAACTACTAGACATAGTTGAACAATTCAGCAAAGTGCCAGGATACAAGATCAACATACAAAAATCAACTGGATTTCTTTAGAGTGACAAGGAAAATACAGAACTGGTCCTAAGAAAAACAATACTCATCACAATAGCTAACCACAAGTTTAAATACTTGGGAGTAAATCTAACTAGAAATACAAAGGACCTATTAAAAGAAAATTACAAAACTTTACTATAGGAAACAGAGACCTGGAGAAATGGAAGACTATGCCATGCTCTTGGATGTTGTTGTTTGCCATCGTGTTAAGCACGACTCATAGCGACCCTATGAACAAAAGGTCTGCAGCCCAACATTTATCAAAGTTCATAGAGTTTCCAGAGGCATTACTCTTTGATAGGAAGACTCAATATTGTGAAAATGACAATTCTACCAAAGGCCATCTACCAGTTCAATCCAATCCAATATAAATAGTAATTCTGTTCTTTAACAAGATGTAAAAGGCAATTTCCAATTTCATCTGGAATGGAAAGAGACACCAAGTATGCAAAGCATTCTTGAAAAAGAGAAACAAGGTAGGAGGCATCTCCCTAATCTCAAATCTTGCTACACAGCTGTGGTAGTCAAGACAGAATGGTACTGGTACAGTGACAGACACATAGATCAATAGAATAGAATTGAAAACCCAGAAATCAGCTTATCTACCTATCAACTGATTTTTGACAAGGAGATGAAATCAGTTAAGTGAGGAAACAAAAGCCTCTTTAATGAAGGAGTTTTTCTTTTGCTTTTCAAGGAGAGGAGCAAATGGGGGGGGCGCGTGGGGAGAAAAGTGAAACAATGAATGAATGGAATTTAAAAAAAGAGTGGTGTTGGCAGAACTGGAAAACTATCTGCAGAAAACTCAACAAGACCCACAACCCATACCATACACACACACACACACACACACACACACACACACACACCCCAACTCAAAATGGATCAAAGAGCTAAGAGTAAAACCAAGAAATATAAACATCAGATGTAAGCTTGGAAGAACTCTAGAAGCTCTACTCCATAACATGAAAAATCTTCCAAACGTCCTGAAAAACCTACAACCAGGAGAAAATAAAATAGATGTATCAGACCTTTTAAGAATCAAAGCCCTATCCATATCCAAAAACTTCTTTAACAGGGTTAAAAGGGAAGCCACAGACTGTGAAAAAATATTTGGTAATGATAAGTCTGATAAGGAACTTATCCCTAGAAATTATAGAATGAATACTCCAGCAAACTCGACAAGATAAATAGGTAACAACCCAATTGCAAAATGGGCACAGGGTATGAACAGATGCTTCACCAAAGAAGACATTCAGATGGTGAACAAACATATGAAAAAATGTCCAAAATTCTTAGTTCTAAGAGAGATGCAAATCAAAACAACTATGAGGTATCATCTCATCCCAGTAACAATAACGAAGTTCAAAAGAGCAGCAAACAACAAATGCTGGCGAGGTTGCGGAGGAACTGGAACCCTTGTTCACTGTTGGTGGGAGTGTAAAATGGTGCAACCACTCTGGAAGGCAGTATGGTATTTTCTCAAAACAAAATACTGCTGAAGATCATGCAAAAATGGCTAGCAGAGTGGATTATATTTGGGGTGAGGGTGGGGTTGGGGGTGTGCGGGGGGAATTGTGTACCAATGAAAGTGTTTTTCTTTTGCTTTTCAAGGAGAGGAGCAAACGGGGGTGGGGGTTGGG
>NW_006399879.1:1426179-1448910 GCF_000299155.1 Elephantulus edwardii | reverse complement strand
TAAAAATAAAAAAAATTTTAAAAATAACTAGAACAGCACATAGAGAACTGCAAGAAGTTCAAGTTGGGTTTAGAAGAGGCCCATTGATAATATTAGATGGATCTTGGCTGGAAGCAAAGAATACTGGAAGAATGCATATTTGTTCTTTATTGACTATGCAAAAGCATTTGACTGTGTGGATCATAATAAACTATGGCTAACATCTTGAAGAATAGGAGCACTTAATTGTACTCATGCAAAACCTATACCTAGGCCAAAAGAATGATATGAGAAGAGAGCAAGGAAACAGTAAATGGTTTAAAATTAGGAAAGATGTGCATCAGGGTTATAGCCTTTCTCCATACCTATTCAATCTGTATGCTTAGCAAATTATTCAAGAAGCTGGGCTCTATGAAGAATGTGTCATCAGGATCAGAGGAATACTCATCAGTAATCTTCATCATGTAGATGACACAATCTTGTCTGATGAAAGTGAGGGAAACTTGAAGCACTTGATGCAGAAGATCAAAGAATACAGTCTTCAAAATAGAGTGCTTCTCAAAGTCAAGCGGGGGGGGGAAGGGGGGGATTCTATCACTGGACCAATAGGCAACAACCTGATAATCAATGGGTAAAATACTGACATTGTCAACAACTTCATCTTACTTGGATCTACAATCAATATCCTTTTTTTAATTATTTTTTTTTCTTTTCACAATCAACATCCTTAATAGCAGCAATCAGGAGATCAGGAGATGTATTGCACTAAGCAAGTCTGTATGTAGGGACCTCTTTAAATTAAATTATAAAGGAGCAATTATATAATTTTGAGGAGTAAGGTGTGCCTGATTTAGGTCATAATCTTTTCAATCACTTACTATGCATCTGAGAGCTGGACAATCAATAAGGCTGGTAGAGGAAGAATTGATATCTTTGAGCTGTGGAATTGGAGAAAAGTACAGACTATCCTATGGACTGCAAAAAGAACAAACAAGTATGTCCTGGAGAAAGTACAGCCAGAGTGCTCCTTGGAGGCAAAGGCGCTAAAGTTTCATTTCTCTTGTTGTTGATTGCCGTTGAGTTGAGGTCAACGCATAGCGACTCCATGAAAAAAAGACCTAATGCCTTTCCATAGCTATCATTGTTTCTCCAAGTTCATAGAGTTTCCAGGGACATGTGGTTTAGGAAGTGGATGCTACTCCTGCATCAAACCTGTTTTCTACATCTGGGAGTTCCACCAAACACTGTCCACAATGGGAAACCATTCGAGTATGTAATATTCCTATGGCACAAGGTTCAGTATCACAGAAAACCCATGTTAATTTACACAGCACATTGACAAAGAGTGATGCGCAAATTGGAAGTGTTCCTCCAGATAAAACAGCACTAGTCTCATTTAGCAGTGGTTAAGTGTTGAGTCGAATATGACTCAGAGTAAGCTTTGCACAAAAAACATGAACTCTATTCTAGAATTAACATCATTTCTGTACATTATTAAGAGAGTTTGTAAAGTTTCCAGAGGCTTCTAGTTTAGGACATGGATGTCAATCCTACTTCCCAACATTTCACTTACTTTTTTTAAAAATTTTATAGTACTTTATTTACAGAGTTTGTGTGCGTCGTTTTTCACACCAGAGCTTCCCCTTTTCCTTCACTTCCACCCCTCCTCCATCAAATTTTGCAATCCTATAATTAGCTCCACCTCCTCGCCTGTCCTCAGCCCTCTGCTCCTCTGCTCTCCCTCCTTGGATCCTCATACTCATTCTACAGTGATGGTCTTATACAGTATTTGTCCTTATGGGACCGAGTTAGTTTACTTAGCATAATGTTCTCCAGTCTCTCCCACATTAGATAGTAATTGACAAAATCATTGCTCCTGTGTGCTGCGTAGTATTCCATCATATGAATGTACCATAATTTCTCAATCCATTGGATTGTGATTAGATAGTTGGGCTGTTCCCATGTTCTTGCAGTGGTGAATAACACTGAAATGAACATTGGTGTACAAGTCTCCGTTTGTGCCTCAGTTTTCATTCTCTCAGGGTGTATTCCAAGCAGTGGAATAGCTGGGTCATGTGGAATTTCTCTATTCAGCTTTTTGAGGAAGCACTATACTGCCTTCCAGAGTAATTGTACCATTTTGCAATCACACCAACAATGTATAAGAGTTCCTACCTCTCCAACATTCCTCCTTTCCAATATTTATTACTTGCTATTCCTTTAAACTTTGCCACTGCTACTGGAGTGGGGTGGTATCTCATTGTGGCTTTGATTTGCATCATCTCACTTACTTTTGGCACGTTGCTATGAGAAGCTATTCTTTGGAGAAAGAGATCATGCTTGGAAAGGTGGAGGACTGGTGAAAGATAAAACCTTCAACCAGATGTGTTGACACATTCACTGCAGCACTAGGCTCAAGTACGTCAGAGATTGTGAAGATGGCACAGGCTATGACAGGGTTCAGATCTGTTTTCATGACTGTGAGTCATACTCACCTTGATGACATCTAATAACAATATCATATGCATGAGAAAGCTGGACAACAAGTAGTAAAGACCAAAAGAGAGTAGATGCCATTGAACTATAATGTTGATAAAGAACATTAAATTTACCATGGACTGCCAGAAGAACAAACAAATGTTTGCAAAGAATTAACATCAGAATCCTCCTTTGAAGCAAGAATGGCAACACTTGGTCCCATTCACTTTCAACATGTCATTCCTCATGTAAGGGCCTGGATAAGACTCAATTCCTGTGGAAGAATATTATTCTTAGTAAAGCAGTTATCATTTTATTAGGTGCCATCAGACTGACTTATAGTGACCCTACAAACAGGTTGAAACCTTACCATATCCTGTGCCATCTTCACAATCTCTACAATGCTCAGCCCACTGTTAATGTCACTGCATCAGTTCATCTTGTTGATGTTCTTTTGTTGATTCTCTACTTTTCCAGGAGGTCTGGACTGAAGTTTTCAATACGGATTGAAGATCAACATCAAGAAAACAAAGATTCTCACCACTGGGCCAATTGGGCACCATGATAGTAGAAGAGATTGAGGTGGTTAACAATTACACCTCACCTGGCTCCATCATCAACATTCTTGGCACCAGCAGTCTGGCAATCAAAAGACCAATTTTACTGGAAAAATCTGCTCTCAGGGATCTCTCCAGAGTACTGAGAAGCATCGATGTTGGTCTAGAGATCAAGGTGTTCCTGATCCAGACCATGGTCCTCACAATTACCTGCTATTCATCAGAGAGCTAGACAATGACTAAGAATGACAGAGAATAATTGAAGCCTTGGAGTCATGGTGCTGGAGAAGAGTCTTGAACATGCCATGGACCACAGAGAAAGCAAATAGATCTGTCTTGAAGAGAGTGAAACCAAGTTTCTCCTCGGAGGCTAGGATTTTTAAGCTCTGTCTTGTATTTTGTGCACATGGACATGATAGACTTGTCCTTGGAGAAGCATACCATGCTTGGAAGAGTGGAGGAACAGCAGGGGAAGAGGAAGACCCCGGATGAGATGGATTGACACAGTAACTGGTGCAATGGGGGTAGGTTAACGTCAGTGAAACTGGTTCAGGACAGGGCAAGCTTCAGAACTATTTTAAATAGGGTCACTAGAAGTGACAGGTAATTCAATGGCACACAACAACAAATGATGGTCTCCCAGTGGTAAGAACCTATGCTGCATTCCCAAAGATACACAGTTGGAATCCACGAGCAGCTCTTTGGGATAAGGATGAGCAATCTCCTTCCTTGCTGTTGGTGTTGTTAGGTGCCATCAAGTAACGAATGATGTGATCTTAGGACAACAAATCTGAATTCTGTCCTAGCCTGTGCCATCCTCATCATCTCTGTTACATGTGATCCCATTGCTGAAGTCACTAAGTCAATCTATCTCAGTGGGGGTCTTCCTCTCTTTCACTGACCCTTAACCTTTCCAAGCATGATGTCCCTTTTCAAGGAAATATCTCTTAGCAACATGTCCAAAGTATGAGATTTCTGCCTCTGAAAATCCTTTGGAGGGTCAATCATGAGTTTGTTATGACTCAACAGCACACAATTGCTTTTCCAAGCTGGCCTTCTACTTTCTAAGCATATTTTTTTCTCCAAGGACTGATATCTCTTGACAAATTGCGCAAAGCAAAAGGCAAAGTTTCACCATCCTTCCTTCTAAATAAAGTAGAGGTCATCGTTGTTGTTGTTGTTGTTGTTATGTACCGTTGAGTTAGAACCGAGTCACAGCTGACCCTCCAGTGGGTTTGCAGAGACAGTAAATCACACAGAAGGAGAATGCTCATCCTTCTACTATAGAGCAGCTGGTAGATTCAAACTTTGTGCCTTTGGGATTGCATCAGCTCCTTACCACCAGGCCACCAGAGCTCCCTAGTAAAGCAGAGGGTCAGATGAGAAAGAGAGATGGAGTGACTCAGAGGCTGCAGCAGTGGGCTCAAATACAGCAGCAGGAGAATGATGCAGAATCCTCAATATGGTTCACTCTGTTGTACATGTAATGGAACCGACTCAGTTGCACCTGACAATAACAACATGCAAATGGCAGTGTTAATGGGCTGCTCGACACGTAATTATCCCAGTGAATGCTGCTGCACACACAGACTCCACTTAGTCTTTTTTTTAAGTTGGGAAAAACATATTGGGGGTACAAGGAGGTGAGGGTTGGGAGCAGAAGGGTGAAGATGGGCCAGGATGCAGTTGCAGAGCTGCACAGTTTGGTCGGTGGGGGGAGCAGGTGAAGGAAATAATGAGGGTCCAGTGGGGACCAGATGCTACAGAAGAATGACAAGCATTTTCCAAGAGTAATTAAACCAACTGTCTTATTGATTTGGGAATTGGATGCTGACTCTCTGGCTTCTTCATGCTGAATGGGGCGTAGATGTAAAGGGGGGAAGGGAGGACGCTTTATCACCTTACTGGTGATCTTGGGTTAAAGTTGCTTGCCTTCTTGCTCTGTTAGAAGATATTTTCCTGTCTTTTGCTCCTCTCTGGACTGCAAAGTGTTTTCCCAGGTGGGTCTAGTGGGGATGGCTGGTTGAACCCAGAGGCTCCATCCTCATTTGCTTTCTTAGCTGTCAGTTGTATTTCCTTTTTGTCACTGGCACTGGGTTCAGGGTCAATTCTGGAGTAAAACTCAGAGTTAAGGTTACCTATAGGAAAGGGAGCAAACCTAGATAGAACAAACTTGTGAGTTACAAATAGAAGGGCTTTGAGGGTGTTGCTTTCAGGTTTACTGTGGGGGAGGGTGACAGAAAGTGGCCTAGGTAACATTGGATACCCTAGAGATTCTTTTTTTGGTTTGTTTTTTTCTCTCCTTCCCCACCCAGGGGTCAGATGGTACAATCTGGGGACTGAGGAGCTCAACCTGAGGGCCATGACGGCTCACCCAGAGCCGGGGGCTGAGGGCAGCCCGCCCCAGGCAGAGGGCCGAGATGGCTCGCCCTGAGCCGGGGGCCAAGGGCAGCCCATCCCCATCAGGGCAACACCCCCCAGGAACTGGCTGGTATACGCCCCCTCCTATTGCCCCTACCCCAGTCTGGTCCCCTCACCTGACAGAGGACTCTGTGGTCAGGGATAGTGTTTCCAGTTCCAGCACTACCACTTTTATCCCCCCATAAGTGGTCATACTATATTTTGAAGTAGGTGTTACTGCCCTCCCCCTTTATATATGATAAAGGGAACCTGAGAATTGTGAACAGCCTTCCCCCAGGTCTAACCATCTTTTGGCAGAAGCATTCAACAGAACAAAATATGTGGTGTATTTAGGATGTCGGTCCTCTTGTGCGTGCTGCCACTGTTAAGGTCATCAGACTCACAGTGACTTTCAGCAATCCATTGCATAGGTAATCATCTTCTTTGGCCTGTCCAATACACAGATAATCATCTTTGACCTGTCCAAGGAAACACAAACCTGCAGATGGCTGGTGGGCATGCATCCCATCCCCCACCTCCTAAGCAGGCGGCCAGCGGGGTGCGCGCCCCCTCCCCCCAGCACGGGAGGCCTGCGGGAGGCGCATGGCCCTCCAGCGCAGGTGGCCGTTGGGGGCGTGCCCCCCACCCCGCCGCATGGGCGCTCGGTGGGTGCGTGGCCCCTCTTGCGCGGGCAGCCAGTGGGTGTCCACTTTCCCCACAGGCGCCATCCTGACTCCAAGAATTCTCTCCAGACCAAGTCCACCTTGCGGCAGTGTGGTGGCTTCACTGGACCAGTCTTGAGGAGGGCCGGTGCCCAGCATCCATCCTGGGTGAGGGAATCCATTCATTCTGGCTGTGGAAGCTTCATGGAGCTGCAGCGACTGTTTGGTGCAGCATGGGCTCTGCAGGGGTGGGGGGCATTGGGAGTCATGAGACTCACCCATTTCTCCTTGGGAATCCTTGAATTCCTGTTGTTGAGCCTTGATCTTCACTGAGGGCCAGTCATCAACTGTTTAAGTGTTCAATTATCAATAAGCCAAAGTCTGTGGAAGGCCGTAATGGCCCTGCTTTAAGTGGCTCGCTGCTCCCACAGCTCACCATGCTGTCTCTGCCTCTGCCGCCATCTTGGATCCCCTCCACTTAGTCTTGAATTTAAGGAAAGGATCCATTTGCAAAACAAGGTGCCTTCTGGGAAGCAATAGCCAGCAACACTGGAACATTCCATCTGTTATAGAATAGAACGGGTTCATAGGGCTTTATGAGGTATCATTTTTATGGAGCTCTGGTGGCACAGCACGGTAAGGTTTCCAAGGCTGAACATCTTTATGGAAGCAGACTACCTCACTTCTCTCTGATGGATCTAATGATGATGGATTCAAACCATTGACCACTGGTTAGCAGTCAGATTATTTAACCACTGTACCACCTGGGACCCTTATGGACTCGCTATGGGATGACACCTAAGAACAACAATATTTACAGAAGTAGATTGCAGATTTTTTCCCTCCCATAATGTAACTGGGAATATCCAAGCCACTAATGTTCAGGTCAGTAGTTGGGTATGAGATATGTGAGCCACTCAGAGACCCAAATATTAAAATATGATTGTGTTTAGCTCCTATCCAGCTGGTGCTTGATTCGAGCTCACCCCTTAGGAGAAAGAGTAGAACTCATCTACACATTTTCAGGGCTTTTCTTCTGTGGAGCATCTAAGTGAGTCCAAACCAGGACTCATTAATACTTGAGTGTTGTTATTGTTACCTGAGTGCTGTTTCTGTTGTCCGGTGCTGGTTCTGACTCATAGCAGTCCCATGTATGACAGAAGAAAACACTGCTATGTTTGAGTCTACTGTTACAGCCACTGTGTCAATCGATCACACTGAGGTGCTTTCTCTTTCTCTGGTCCGCTACTTGATGAAAGAATGTCTTTCTCCAGAGGCTGACCCCTCCTGATAATACGTCTGAAGTATGAGAAGTCTCCCCATCCAGTTACAAGGAGACTTCTGGCTCTCCTTCCTCCAGGGCGTATTTCGTGTGTCCTATGATAGTCCTTCTTACATCTGATATCCTTTACCATAACTCAAAGGCATCAGTATGTGAAGACTGATCTTTCTAAGCAATGCCTTGGTACTCTGTTGCCTTTCTCCTTTTCTACCTGCATCTACCACCCTGAATTCTACTGGCCATTAGATGGGCAGGCTGGAGAGCTGAGATGGAGAAGTATGGAGCAATGAAAACAAGACTGGTTTTCCTGATGCTCACAATTAAACCACAGCTTGGCCACAATCTTGCTGTGTAATCACTAGCAACTCACTTCCCCTTTCTGGACTATTTCTATTAAGTTTTTTCTATTTCTATTAAGGTTTTCCCATGGACATCCAAGATTTCTACCAACTCTCCTGCACAAGGAGGGAGGGCAGGGGTTCCATGGTGAGCCCTAACTCTGTGGACCCAATGAAAGTTCTTCTGCTTTCTCCCCATAACACTTTATCTTAATTAAGCATAAAAATTAGGAAATTCCAAGCTAAGCTTTCCTGAATTGTGTGGGTTGGATAAATGTTTAAATCTCCTTTTTGGCCGAATCTTTGCAAGGCAAGCGTTTCCAAATGTTTGGCCAGGGCCCTCCACCTCAGCCTCCCCCTGTTTGCCTGTCCTCAGGAGGAGGGCTAAAAAGATAAGGGGGAGGAGGTCCAGGCCACTGCCAATCAGGGGGCCATACAGCTGACCACGGATGACCTATTGGCTGGGTCCACCCCACACCTGGATGACTGACTGCTATTCTGGACTTCCTTTACGCCAGATGTGTTTGGCAGCTGCCCACAGTCAATCAAGGGGCTTGGGTTTGGAAAACTTGAGATCTGCTAACAAAGGCAAGAGTGAGAAGGGTGAGGTCTGGTTAGAAAATACTGAAATCCATCCTGGTTTGCTTCCAGAGAAAGGAACAAGCTGTTCCATGGCCTCCCAGGGTCTACAGGAGAGCGGGAAATGGAAGCCGCCATTTTGGAAGATAAAGAATACCTTCCGTTTTTACCTTTTCCAGGTGTGTTTATCCAGACAGGCTGTTAATACTCAGCAAGGGTGACACTGAGTCTGGTATGCTTCCAGCTAAAGAACAGACTGTTCTGTCGGTTCCCAGAGACTACAGTGAAGTGATAAAGCAGCCCCAATAGTTGGAATAGAATCTGGTCACACACATGCTGTGTAATCACTAACAACTCACTTCCCCTTTCTCGACTATGTCTGCATCTATTAAGGTTTTTCCTGGAGCACTCAAGATTTCTACCAATTCTCCTACACAGGGAACGCTAAGGGGATCTCTGGTGGGCCATGCCTTCGCAGACCCAACGAAAGTTCTGCTTTGTCTCCACAACACTTTACCAAGAACAACCAACTCTTTGAGGTTTTACCTGCTACAGACCAGTCTACCTGGGGAGCAGAATGTGATCGGGTCATCCCATCAAGGAAAGGATCACACTTTTGAAATCAGATCAAACTAGATTTGAAACCAAGGCCACTTAGCTTCGCCACTTGAACAAGTTACTTGGTCCTCTTAGGCTCCAGTGAAGAGGAAAATGTTAATACTTACCTCACAGAGTTAACTAGAGGATCACAAGACAGCAACGAGGATATTTGTATAAGCTGACAGCTCTGCACATCACTGTTGTTACTGTGTGCTTGTGAGTCAGTTACAACTTAAAGGGCCTCTACACAGTAGAGTAGAACTTCCCCACAGAATTCCCTAGACTGTCATCTAGATGGAAGCAGACTGACACTCTTCATCCTGTGAAGTGATTTATGGTTTCAAATTACTGACCACTTTGTTAGTACATTGTTGTTGTTGTTGTTATGTGCCGTCGAGTCGCTTGCGACTCATAGCGACCCTATGTACAACAGCCCTAAACTCTGCTCTGTCCTGTGCCAATCACACTGTCTCTGACACTCCCATCCCGATTACCCCAGTCACTGAATCAATGCACCTCATAGAGGGCCTTCCTCTCCTGCACTGTCCCTCCACCCTACCAAGCATGATGTCCCTCTCCAAGGACCGGTCCCTCCTTACAACATGTCCAAAGTATGTCAGACAAAAACCCAGAATCCTTGCCTCCAAGGAGCCGCCTGATTTAACCCTCTCCAGGATGAATCTGTTTGTTTTCTTGGCAGTCCATGGTACATTCAATACTCTTCTCCAGCACCACAGCTCAAAGGGATCAATTCTCCTTCTATCCTCCTTGGTCATTGTCCAGCTCTCTGATGCATAACAAGGGATTGCAAAAACCATGGCCTGTATCCAAAGAGACACCATTGCTCTTGAGTACTTTAGAGAGGTCCCTAACAGCAGACTTTCCCATCGCAATACATCTTTTAATTTCCTGGCTGCTGGAGCCAAGAGTGTTGATAGTGGAGCCAAGCAAACTAAAGCTGTGAACAATCTCAATCTCTTCACCATCCATCCTGATCCTCCCAAATGGTCCAGTGTTGAGAATCTTTGTCTTCTTGACTAAGAAGTATACAAGTGCTTAATCACTGCCCCAGCAGGGCTCCCATTACATATGATAAACAATTATAAAATAGAATACCAGGGCCTACTACCTAGCTCTGGTGGCCTAGTGGTAAGAATCTGTGCTTCATTCCTCAAGGCACATGGTTTGAATCTACCAGCTGTTCCTCAGGAGAAGGATGAGAAATCCTCTTTCATGTGATTAACTGCCTCTGAAAACCCACTGGAGGGTCATCTATGAGTTGATTCTGACTTAACAATACACAATAACAACATCACCCAAAAGAATCAGAAGCTTGGCTGAAAATGAAGTATCTAAGTCACAAGTCATCCCTAAAAATAATAACAAAGGCCACTGCCATCTAACATACAAATATCCTATATACTACTCAACATCCACTGATCCCTTTCCCAGGAGGCAAAGTTGATATCTCTTATGTTTTAAATTATCATTAATGGGATGAGAGCAAGGAAAATATTTGCTAAATATATACACAAACCTATTCATAAAGAGACTCTATCTGGCTTACCTCTTGTTCTCAGGGTTGGTGAAATGTCAACTCACATACTTTGGGCATGTTATTAGAAGGGGCCAATCTTTGGGAAAACACACCATCATCAGAAAAGTGGAGGGTCAGCGAAGGAGGGGAAGACCCTCCCCCCCATGAGCTAGTGTGACACAGTGACTGTGACAGTGGACTGGACTTTAATGTGTCAGAGATGATGACACAGGATCGGTCAGAGTTCAGAGCTGATGTTCATAAGGTCACTACGACTCATACTTGACTCAACAGACCCTAACTACAATGGCAATGGGGAGACCTTATGTATATCAGAATGAAATGTTATAGATGTGAAATAGAGTGAAATTCTGCACCATCTTCAAGAGTGACGTGCTGTTCAAGCCCTTTATTTCAGTCCCTCTGTTAATTCATCTCACAGTTAGTGCTCCTTGTATTTTTTTAACATAACCTGGAAAATTGGTGGTGTTGAGGGCTGTGAAGGGAAGTCAGACAGGCTTCAGAAGCGGTGATGGAACAGTGCTCAGAGAATCTACGTTCCTGAGCCTCCTCCGTCTTCTTTGGCCCAAAATACCACACCCCAGGGTGAGAAACAATATCCCAGGTAGATTTCCATCTGAATGTGGAGTTTGCCTTACACTGTGGAAGATGATCACATCAAATCACATCACGTCATGTCACGTCACGTCACATCACATCACATGTAAGGTAATTACATCTCATTGCAAGGAGTCCTCAACTTACAACAAGTTCCTATTCCAACAACTCCATCATATATCAGTTCTAACCTAAATCAAGCCACTAATTTAAATTTTTATTATTACTGACTTTTCAATATTGTCTTAATCCTTTAGTGCTGCTATAGCAGAAATTCCACCAGCGGATGACTTGGATAGACATAAATTTATCTTTCACAGCTTGAGAGACTAAAAGTCTAAATTCAGAGTGCAAGCTTTAGGGATGGTCTCTTTCTATCAGCTCTGAAGGAAGATCCTTGTCTCTTGATAGTGTCTGTAGACTCAGTGTCCCTTAGAGAGCTCCCTGTGTCTCTGCATCTGTCTTCCCCTGGGTCTAGAAGGTTCTTAGTACTGGGATCCCGTGTCTAAAGCATGCTCTCTGCTCCTGGCGCCTCTTTTTGGTGTTAGAAGTCCTCTCTCTGATTTTTCATCTCTTATAAGAGACATTACAGACCACATCACCGACACACTCTCTTTGGATCTCATCAAGGCTGTGACCCTAGTAAGGGTTCTTCATCCTACCCTAATCCCTGTACACCTGATTGGCTAATCACAGTACATCATGAGAGACAATCATATTGTTATTTAACTATCCAATTATGTCATTACATAACTGCCAAACTACTGAGGATTATGACATGGCCAAGTTGACACATATCTGGATGGCAACACAAGTCAATTCATGGTACATAATTTAATACAACTGATCTTTTTCTGACTTTGGGGGTCATAAACATTGTGCATAAACTTATAGGTACATTTGAATATTGCATGTAAAAAAATTAGATGTACAAAAACTACAGTAGATGGTCACAAGTGCAGTTCATCCAAATTAGTTGGGAAATACATATGTGCTACATCACATTCTAAAAGTTGATTATATAATGGAAGATGATTATATTACATTTTATTAATAGTATTACCTTATGGTTGCTGTTAGGTGTCATCAAGTCGAGAGTGACTCAGTGACCCTATGAACAGCCAACTTGAACCCTGTCCTATTCTGTGCCATCCTCACCATTTCTGAAACATTCAAGCTCGTTGCTGAAGTCACTGTGCCAATCCATCTCATTGGGGGTCTTCCTCTCCTGACCCCCTGTCATTCCAAGCATGATGGTTTTTCCCAATAAGTATATGAAAGAAGCTGCTTCACCTTCTTTTCCTCCAAGGGGCACTTTAGCTGCAGCTTCTCCAAGACAAATTTGTTTTTTTCCTCTTGACAGTCCATGGAATATTCAGTACTCTTCTCCAACACCACAACTCAAAGGCTTCAATTCTTCTTCTGTCATCCTTAGTTATTGTCCAGCTCTCTGATGCATAATATTAGTTTATTAAGAAGACCATGGCCTGAATTAGGCACATCTTAATCTCCAGATTGACATCCTTACTTTATACAAGATTATGAAGATTGTAAATACGATACATCATTAAGCAGGGTTTTATTCCGCTGTACATGGGGTCACTCAGGAGTACCTAGTGTTGGCCCTGTCACTGGATATCACAACCTAGCCAAGAGTACACATGAAATTAACCATCACAACTATAGCCAGGTAGCCAGGATTCTCATCAACCCTTCTTGGATCAAGATCCAGAAGATCCTTTGTGATCCAGCAATACTCTGTGACCAGAGTTCAAGTTCTCTTGAAGTACTGCACCAGCAGGGTTCCTCTGAGGACCATGATGGAAAAGTTCCTGCTGGTACAGAAAAAGAAGTAACTTTACTGTGGTGTTAAAACAGACTTAACAGAGCAAGGGAAATTTGAACAGGGTCTTGAAGAATGAGTAGGAGTTTAACAATAAAGAGAGAACTGTGAGAATAGAAAGAAGAAAAAGGTCTGGAGATTACAAGCAGGATAAAATGCAAGCCTAGCAACAGGAAGACTCAAGAAAGGGAATTTCATAGTTCATTGCTTAAAGAGATGGTTCGGGAAATAACTAGAGAGGAATTTCAAGATGTGGTCCAGATTGTGAAAAGGGAGGACACTTGGGAGTAAGAAGAGAAGGAATCACGCAGCCAGAGAGAGAAGGATCATTGGCCTGGGAGTTGTATCATCTGGAGAGGGAGGGAAAACGCTGTTACTGGCCCCGCTTGAGGGGTGGAAAATGTCAACAGCAGACTGTAGTGATTTACAGCTGCAGATAATGAACCAGCCCTGAGACAGGTTCTTGGACACACTGCCGTGTCTGCCCCAACCTGAGAGCTTTGAGAAACCTGCCTACTATGTGTGAAGCCCACTACCTCACCTGGCGCTGCCAGCCAGCTGTCAGTTGATAACTGAGCCAGGAGTTTCCACTACTCATTACCTCCAGCCTTGCTCCCAAGTAGAGGAAAAGAAGAACCTTCAACATGACCGAAAAAGAAATGGTCAAAGAGAGAGCAAAACAGATAAGCCGATTGTTGTATATTTTTTTTATTATTCACTATCCTACGGACAATAGAAAAAGCATTGTCCATTCCTGTGCCATCCTCCCAGTCACTGTTGCATTTGGGCCTCTTGCTGCAGTCACTGTGTTAATCTATCTTGTGGAGGGTCTTATTCTCTTTCACTGACCCTCCACTTTTCCAACCATGACTGGTCCCCCACCCCAATGACATATCTAAAATATGCTCGAAGAGGCCTCTCCATCCTTATGTCTGAAGATCACTTTGGTATACTGCTTCCAAGACATTTTTCATTAATTCTGGCAGCCTTTAGTGTGTTTAATATCCTTTGCCAACATCACAATTCAAACGCATCAATTCTTCTCCAGACTTCCTTATTCTTTATTCCTCATTATTCAGAAAAGTCCATTGTACATTTACAAATGGAGAAATAAACTCTTGCAGCTGATTTTAAAAGCTCTGACATAGTCACATCTGCAACTCTAAAACGTTAGATGTTTCAATCCAAGGAAATCATGCTTCATACTTCTATTTTTCTCCACGTGGAGGGGGAAAGTGCGTGTTTAAGAGTCTGTAATGGTGCTAAAATGGACACAAAGAAGTTGGCAGAGCCGGATAACTGTCCAGCAGAGGATATCAGAACCTGACTTAACTCTCTGACTCTGTCACTCACCAGCTTTGTGGCCTCAGGAAAGCTTTATCACTCTTCTGGGACCAGGAGACCTTGAACAGTTGTTTACCGAATCATTAGAGCAAGAAATTTTGAGAGTGCTCTGTAAATAAAATTGCAAGGAAGAAGAGTGATTATTTTTGTGGTTAACATCTAGAAATAACTTTCTAGCCAGAGTATTCTCTTCAGCCAAGCTCAATTCTTTTGGCTTATGTTGTTGTTCTGATATTAAGTTTACTGTTGTTGTTGTTGTTGTTGTTATTATGTGCAGTAGAGTCATAACTGACTCATAGCTAACACTCCAGCGGGTTTTGAGAGGCAGTTAATTGAACGGGATGAGATTGCCCATCCTTCTCCTGCAGAGTAGCTGGTAAATTTGAACCATGTGCCTTCAAGATTACAATGCAGCTTCTTTTTTTTTTAAATTATTATTAAATTTTATTCGTTTTAATTGACATTTACAGATATTTTGGGTTTTCATTCATTCATTGTTGCACTGTTTTCTTTACCCTCCTCCCCAGTTCGTTCTTCTCCCCCCCCCCCCGAATGTCTGCTTTAATTGTCCAATACAATGCAGCTTCTTAACACTAGGTTTCCAGGGAAGTTTACTAGTACCACTTTATGTTAGATTTTCTGGGACAAAAGAATGAAAGGTCTTGTCTTTGGATTCTCTAGAGAGAAAAACTAACAAAGTATAATCAATATATATATTCATTATGGAAAAATAGTTGACTGGATGGCACATAACAATAATACCAACAATATGTTGTTGTTGTTGTTGTTGTTGTTGTTAGATAGTGTTGTTGTTGCTGTTATTGCTAGGTGACATCGAGTTGCCTGCATCTGCATCTCATAGTGACCCTATACGTACAACAGCTCTGAACCCTGCCCTGTCCTGAGCCATTCTCACTGACTCTGACATACCTACTCTCACTGCCCCATCTCATCTCCAAGGATTGGTCCTTCCTGGCCACAAGCCCAAAGTATAGCATCTTATTGCATATAAGATTGTATTTAAAAATGACTCTAGAAAAGGACTTTTTAACTATGAAAATGACCCCATTTTTTTAACCTTTTCATCTCCAGCATAGTAGATCATATGATTGTCTGATTCAAAATTCCCCAGGTCAATCCATCTCATTTTACCAGTACCTAATATGTCAATATTTATACATTCCATTTCTTTTTAAAATCATGTCCAGTTTTACCACATTCATGCTTCTCACATTCCATGATCCAAACATTAGTTTCTGCTCACAACTGTTCCTCCTTCTTTGTGTTTCCAAACTTGAGGGCTCAGCCTCTGTTGCTATATCTTTTAGTCTGTGCTAAGTATGCTCTATCCTACGTAGGGTTTTTGAAGGTCTATTATACTTTGGAAGAGGATGGCCAATCCTTCTTCCTAGTCTGTCTTAGTTTGGATGCTTATTTCCAGAAACTCTATGAAAAGTGTTCAGGTCTTTTGTTCATAGGTTTGCTATGAGTTGTCTAGGATTCAATGGCACTTAACAACAATAACAACAACAACATAAAGAAAGTTACATTGGCCTAATGGACAGAAAGTTATACTACCAAGCCCTAGGCGGGTGATTTTAATCTGCGGCCCTCTGGCCTGGTTTAAATTGTTTTTTTCTCAAACATTCTTCTAAGTGGTATAGCACTTGTCTGTGCATTGCTGTACAGAGGTAACTCATGGTTACTGTGATGCAAAATGCTGTGACACTGATGTGCCAAGTGCGAGAATGGTTACTCATGGTGGACAGTGTTTTGTGGAGCTCCCTGATTAAAAGAATTTTGGAAGCAGGAGCAGTATCCACTTTCAAAATGGCTTGCCTCTGGAAATTCTATGAACAGTGCTCAGGTCTTTCATTCATAGGGTCACTATGAGTCGTCCATGACTCGACAGCACTTAACAAGAACAAGTTTAGAACATTTAAAGAAAGGAGCAGATGAAAGACACTTCCTCTTACAGTAATAACCATTATATTCAATGTCCTCACTCCCACGCCAGCATATATGTCTTGTCCCTTCCCTTTCCCTGATACATCAGCATCTCTTGCACTTCCACCTACCCCATCCAGCACCTACCTCCCACCATCCATCCCTTGATATGATGGCTTAGGCCACAAGTCACTTTTCTCATAATTTACATCTCACACTGCTACTGGTCTCTCATGCTTATGCCTGTCTTGCATTTAGAAGGATTTAAGTCCAAATCCCTTGTACCAACTTCAAGGAAAGATCTTTGTCTGAGGCAGTACTGGGAAAAGGTTCTTGCCCCTGAGTTTCTTCTCCACAACTGTTATTTTGTGACTTAGTGTCTCTTATCTTCCCTTCACACTGCACTGCTGTCACAATACAATAATTTCCAAGTTGAGGGCAATGCCTTCTCTAAATCTGATATGCTGGTACTATGGTTCAATTGGGCTGACTACAAAAAAAAAAAAAGACCTTGCAAACAATAAATCAAAACTGTGCCCTGTTCTGTGCCATCCTCAGTATCTCTGATATGCTCAAAGTCATTGTTACAGTCACTGTATCAATCAATCTTCTTGACCGTCTTCTCTTCCTGAGCCTCCACTTATTCCAACATGCTGTCTTTCTCCAAGGATTGACCACTCTTGACAATATGTCAAAGTACATGAGATGAAGTCTCCCCATCCTGGCCCTGACAAAATGCCACATTGGTGGCTTTAAAAAGGAAGACATTTCTTGCCCCACAGCTGTAAAGCTGGACGCCCGAATCAGTTGTGTCAATTGCTTCTGAGGCTCTGAAAGAGTCCTGCTCCTTTCCTCTCCCCTAGCTTCTCTTGGTGAACAATCCCATGGCATTCCTTAGTTTGTAGTCATTGTTGTAATGTGCTGTCAGCTGTGACTGATAGCAACCCTACGCACAATGGCTCTGACCCTATCCTCAGCCAAGCTGTCTCTGACACACTACACCCCGTTGCCACAGTCACTGTGTCAATCCAATTCATTCAGGGACTTTTTATCCTGCACTGACCCCTATACTCTTTCAAGTATGATGTCCTTGTCTAAGAACTGACCCCTCCTGACTACATGCCTAACGTATGTGAGACAGAGCTTCAGAATTCTTGTCTCCAATTTCTGCATCTATAATAGGACTATTCTTGAGTAACTCTGTTTCCATGTTTGTTCTCATCTCTTCTAAGACAGTACATTATTGTTTTGTTGTTGTTAGGCGCCATTGAGTTGACCAGGACTCATAATGACCCTATGCACAATAGCTCTGAACTCTGCTCTATCCTGGGCCAATCTCACTGTCTCTGACACATCCACTCTTACTACCCCCGTCACTGTATCAATCCATCTCATCCAGGGTCTTGCTCTCCTGCGCTGACCTTCCACCCTTCCGAGCATGATGTTCTTCTCCAAGAACTTATTCCTCCTAGCGACATGCCCAAAATATGTGAGATGGAACCTCAAATTCCTTGCCTCCAAAGAATAGCTTGGTTTCACCTTCTCCAGGACAGACCTTTTGTTCTCTTTTTGAAGTTCATGGTATATTCAATATTTTTCTTCAGCACCATAACTCAAAGGAATCAATTCTTCGTCTCTCCTCTTTGGTCGATGTCCAACTCTCTAATCCATAGCAAGTAATTGTGAAGATCATGGCCTTAATCAGGCATATCTTAGTCTCTAGACTGATATTATTTTTCTTTAGCACTCTTGAGTGTTCGCTGAGAGCAGATTTTTCTAATGCAATTTGTGTTTTGATTTCCTGACTTCTGGTGCCAAGAGTGCTGATTGTGAAACCAAGCAAGCTGAGTTGTTAACAATCTCAATCTCCTCTCCATCAATCATGACAGTGCTGATTGGTCCAGTGGTGAAAATCTTCATTTTCCTGATACTGAGCTTCAATCCATATTGCAGACTACACAGTCCTTGACCCTCTGCAGCAAATGGTACCACTTCCCCTCAGTTTCAGCAAGCAAGGCTGTGTCATCTGCATAACACAAATTGTTGATGAGTCTTCCTCCAATCCTGATGCCACATTCATAAAGTCCAGCCTCACAAGGCTGAACATAGAAATTCCACATTACCCAGCTATTCCACTGCTTGGAATATACCTGAGAAAATAAGAACTGAGGCTCAAATGGAGACATGTACACCAGTGTTCATAATAGCATTGTCCACTGTCGGAAGAACATAGAAACAGCCCAGATGTCCAACCACAACGGAATGGATTGACAGATTATGGTATATCCACACAATGGAATACTATGCAGCATGCAGGAGCAATGATTTTGTAAATTATTACCTAATTTGGGAGGGACTGGAGAACATTATGCTGAGTGAACTAACTCAGTCCCACAAGGACAAATATTGTATAAAACCACTATAGTAGAATGAGTATGAAGATCCAAGGGGGGTAGAAATAGTGGAAGCAGAGAGATGAGGATGTTCGGGGGATGAAGGATTAATCATGGGGTTGTACAATTTGGTGGGTGGGGATGTGAGGGAGGAAATTGGAAGAATCTGGTCTGAAAAATAATATATTCAAATTTTGTAAATAAACTAGTATAAATAAATAAAATAAAACTTGGCCAACTGACTGGAAGAGATCTATATTTGTTCCCATCCCAGAGAAGGGTGACCCAATAGAGTGTGGAAACTATAGAACAATATTATTGACTTCACATGCAAGCAAGAGTCTACTGAAGATTATCCCAAAAAGACTGGAACAGCACATCAGCAGAGAACTGCCAGAAGTCCAGGCTGGGTTTAGAAGGAGTCGTGGTACTAGGGATATTGTAGCTAATGTTAGATGAATCTTAGCTGAAAGCAGGGAATGCCAGAGGAATGTCTATCTGTGTTTCATTGACTATGCAAAGGCATTTGACTGTGTGGATCATAACAAACTGTGGCTGACTCTGAGAAGAATGGGAATCCTAGAACACTTGATCGTGCTAATGAGAAACCTATACTTGGACAAAGAGGCATTCATCAGAACAGAGCAAGGAAACACTGCATGGTTAAAAATTGGAAAGGGTGTATGCCAGGGATGCATCCTGTCTCCATACCTTTTCAACCTGTATGCAGAACAGATTATCTGGGAGGCTGGGCTCTATGAGGAGAAATGTGGGGTCAAGATTGGTGAAAGATCTATCAACAATCTGCATTATGCAGATGACACAACCCTGCTTGCTGAAACTGAAGAGGACCTGAAGCACCTGCTGCAGAGGGTCAAGGACTGCAGCCTCCAATATGGAGTGAGGCTCAATGTCAAGAAGACAAAGATTCTCACCACTGGACCAATTGGCAGCATCAGTATGGATGGTGAAGAGATTGAGATTGTTCACAGCTTTAGTTTGTTTGGCTCCACGATCAACACTCTTGGCACCAGTAAGTAGCCAGAAAATGAAAAGAAGTATTGTAATGGGAAAGTCTGCTGTTAAGGACCTCTCCAAAGTGCTGAAGAGCAATGATGTCTCGCTGGAAACTAAGGTGCATCTGATACAGGCCATGGTCTTTGCTATGCCTTGTTATGCATCAGAGAGTTGGACAACGACTAAGGAGGATAGAAGGAGAATTCATGCCTTTGAGCTATGGTGCTGGAAAAGAGGGTACCATGGACTGCTAAGAAAACAGAAAACAAACAGATTCATCCTGGAAAGGGTTACACTGGGCAGCTCCTTGGAGGCAAGGATTCTGAGGCTCCGTCTAACATACTTTGGACATGTTATAAGGAGGGACCGGTCCTTGGAGAGGGACATCATGCTTGGTAGGGTGGAGGGACAGCACAGGAGGGGAAGGCCCTCTATGAGGTGGATTGATTCAGTGACTGGGGTAATCGGGATGAGAATGTCAGAAGCAGTGCGATTGGCACAGGACAGAGCAGAGTTTAGGGCTGTTGTACATAGGGTCACTATGAGTCACAAGCGACTCGACGGCACATAACAACAACAACAACTCTCAAATGATCCATTCTACATAGAGATTGAAAAGGTAAGGAGATAGGGCACATCTCTGACACACTCCTTTCCTGGTTTTGAACCATGCAGCATTTCCTTACTCTGTCCTGATGACTGTCTCCTACTCTAAATACGTTTCTCAAGAGCACAGTCACATTTTCTAGGATTCCCATTTTCCTCAAGGTTAGCCACAGTTCATTGGGATCCACATAGTCAAATGCCTTTGCATAGTAAATGTAACACAGAAAGACATTGATCTGGTACTTTGCTTTCAGCCAACATCCATCTGACATTTGCAAGGATATCCCTAGTGCCGTAGCCTCTTCTAAACCTAGCTTACATTTCTGGTAGTTCTCTAAACCTAGCTTATATTTCTGGTAGTTCTCTTTCAATGTACTGTTCCAATCATTTTTTTTATGATATTCAGCAGGATTTTGCTTGTAAGTGGTATTAGTGATATCATTCAATAATTTCCACACTCTATCAGATCACCTTTTTTTTTTAATGGAAATAAATCTAGATCTCTTCCAGTCAGTTGGCCAGGCAGTTATTTTTCAGATTTCTCAGCATAACCTGGTAAGCATGTCCAGGACTGCATCTGTTTATTGAAATATGTTAGCTGGTATTCCACCAATTCATGGGTCCTTGTATTTTGCCAATTCCTTCAGAGCAGCTTAAACCTCCTCCTTCATCACCATTGCCTCTTGGTCATATATTGTTTAGTGAAATTCTTCTATGTCAGCCAGTTCTTTTGCTACAGTGACTCTGTGTCTCTTTCCATCTTCTTTTGATGCTTCTTGGGTCATTCAATATTCTGTACATAGAATCCTTAAGTATTGCAACTCGAAGTCAGCTTAAGAAATGCCGAGCAAGTTCATCCTTTTTGTTAGTCTAACTCCAGCTCTATGCACATTTTATTATCTTCCAGAACTGGCCTTCAAAATCTATTCAGCTCCTTAACATCCTGGTTTCTTCCCTTTGCTTTCACTTCTCTGCACAATATTCAGAGTCTATTCTGACATCTCTCTTGATCTTTTCTTCCTTTTTTGTGGGTTATTTTATTCCCTCCTTTGTTTTTATAATGACCTTTTACATTCTTCATGGATAATATTCTTAATATCCTTTCACAGGTCATCTGGTCTTCACTCATTAGTATCCAATCCTCAAACCTCTTCCTGAAATGGTTTTTTGATTCAGGTGGGATAGCTTCAAACTCAAATTTTGGTTCTTGTGGCTTTGATTTAATTTTCTTTAGCCTCAATTTGAATTTTTATGAGTAGTTAATGGTCTATTACACAATCAGAACCTGGTCTAGTTTTCATAGCTGATATTGAGCTTCTCCAATAATTCTTTCCACAGATGTAGTCAATCTGATTCCTGTGCAGACCATCAGATGAGATCCATGTATATAGGTAACCATGTATGTTTCTTATGAAAGTTATTTGCAATGAATAAATCTTATGAAAGTTATTTGCAGTAAATAAATCTTATGAAAGTTATTTGCAATGAATAAATAAATAAAATGATTCTGTCATCTGTCCCCCTCCAGTGTCATTTCTGTCACCAAGTCCGTGTTTTCCAACTACTGGTATTTCTACTCTGTTCCCAACTTTTGCATTTTAGTCACCCAGTGACTTGATCCTGTTAGTGCATCCTGGTTGCATGCTTAATCGATTTCTGACTGCAAAAGTTGGTAGTAATGATCCATTTCCTCTAGTTTGGATTGGTTGTTGGTGCATCTGTTTGAATGACTGTGGTATTAATAAGTGTTCCTTGTATATGTATGTATATTTTCTGTTGCTCACACCATTGTATTTCAAGGTGGATCTATAAGCGGCCTTTTCAAGTATAAAGTGGTGGTTGTTGTTCTTGTTCTTGCGGTTGATTGCCATTGAGTTGAGCATGACTCATAGCGACTCTATGAACAAAAGACCTAATGCCTTTACATAACTACTGTTTCTCCAAATTCATAGAGTTTCCAGAGGCATGTGGTTTAGGAAGTGGATGCCACTCCTGCTTCCAAACCTGTTTCACAAATGGGAGCTCCACCAAACACTGTCCACAATGGGAAACCATTCTGATATTTGATACCTCAATGGCACAAGGTTCAGCATCACAACAAACCCAGGTTACTTCATACATTGACAAAGAGTGATATACAAAGTGAAAGAGTGTTCCTCCAGATACAACAGCTCTAGTCTCATATAGCAGTGGTTAAGTGCCATCAAGTTGAATATGACTCAGTGTAAACTTTGCACAAAAAGACCTCTGAACTCTGTTCTATAACTAACATAATTTCTGTACATTTATAGAGTTTAGAAACTCTATAAATTTAGAAACCTGTAGACTTTCCAGAGACATTTAGTTTAAGAAGTGGATGCACTCCTGTTTCCCAGTGTAAATCAATCTGGAAACTCATCCAAACACTGTACATAGTGGGTAACCATTATTTGACAAGACTATGAGACAGTGTGCAGCATCACAGCAACTCCAAGTTGTTCAGTTCCGCAAATAGACAAAACATTGCTGTGTCATTTAAATCATTTAAAGAATATTCATTAAAAATTACTTT
>NW_006399879.1:1419083-1424219 GCF_000299155.1 Elephantulus edwardii | reverse complement strand
TGCTCCTGGGCAGAAGGGAAGCTTGGGAGTGGCGCACAAGGGGAAGTCACCTCAGACAATAACGAAGAGGCATCCTTCAAAGGTACCCAGGAAAAACCGGTGGGAGGAGGCCCTTGGAGACAGCGAGAACTTACTCCTGGGCAGAAAGGAAGCTTGGCAGTGGCGCACAAGGGGAAGTCACCTCAGACCTCATTTCTGGCATAGTAAATAAAATTCAAAATCAAAATAGTCTGATTCAAATTGTATCCCATCAATCCATCACATCTCACCAATTCCTAATATGGTGCATAATATTTATGCATTCCTTTTCTCTCTTAACAACGTCCAATTTTCCAACATTCATATTTATCACATTCCATGTTCCAGTTACTATTGTCTTCTTGCAACTGCTCCTCCTCTTTTGTGTTTTTCAATTTGAGGGCTTGGCCTTGGGTGCCATATCTGCTAGTCTAAGTGTACTTTATTGTGTACCGTGTTTTCAGAGGTCTGTTATTTTTGGAGTGGAAGACCAATACTTCTCCTAGTCTGCCTTAATATTTTTTAAAAAAAAATATTGCACATCACTTATTTATTATACCGATCTGGAAAAAAGACTTTAGTATAGTTTTGTTCAAACTGGATTCTGGGCCCCAGTGGCAGGGTCCAGCAACTGGAACTTGATTCAGAAAACACAATGGAGACACATGGTCTGTAGGCATCTCACTGTCGCAAACAGGAGGGTAGGGGAAGGATTCTAAAATGCACAGCAGGACGGACTCCAAGCTGATGGTATGCATAAGAATCAAATCTATTACATCTGTGGAAAGAATCACTGGAGAAGCTCAATATCAGCTGTGAAAACTAGGCCAGGTGCTGATTGTGGAACAGACTATCAACTACTCATATGCAAGTTCCAGCTGAAGTTGGAGAAAATGAAATCAAATCCACAGGAATCAAAAGGTGACCTTAAATCTATCCCACTGGAATTACAAAACCATCTCAGGAACAGATTTGAAGCTTTGAACACCATAAGCGAAGACTAAATGAGCTGTGGGAGGATACCAAGAAAATTACCCATGAAGAATGCAAAAAATCATTACAAAGAGAGATGAGGAAGAAAAGACCAAGATGTACGTCAGACGAGACTCTAACTATGCACTAGAGCACTGAGAAGCCAAAGCAAAGAGAAAAAAAATCAAGACATTAAGGAGCTGACCAAAACGTTTCAAAGGGCAGCTGGAAAAGACAAAGCAAAATATTATAATGAAATGTGCAAAGAGCTGGAGTCAGAAAATCAAAAGGGCTGACTTTGCTCAGCATTTCTTAAGCTGAAGGAATTGAAGAACACGTTTAAGCCACAAGTTGAAATAACTTAATGATGCTGTGGGCAGAATATTAAATTATCCAAGAAGTGTTAAAAGAAGATGGAAGGAGTATACAGAGTTACTGTACCAAAAGGAATTGGTTGACACAGAATAATTTCATGAAACAACATATGAGCAAGAGCTGTGGTGATGAAGAAAGAAGTTCAAGCTATTCTGAAAGAATCAACAAAAAGCAAAACCCCAGGAATTGAAGTTATACCAACTGACATATTTCAACAAACAGATGCTTCCCTGGATATGCTCACCAATTTATGCCAAGAAATCTGGAGGATAACCACTTGGCCAACTTATTGGAAGAGATCCGTGTTTGTTCCCATTCCAAAATTGTGACCCGAAAAAGTGCGGAAATTATCAAACAATATCGTTAATAACACATGCAAGCAAGATTCTGCTGAAAATTATCCAAAAATGACTGGAGCAGTACATCAACAGGGAACTGTCAGATGTGCAGGCTGGGTTTAGAAGAGGTCATGGTACTAGGGATATCATAGTTCATGTTAGATGGATTTTAGCTGAAAGAGAATACCAGAGGAATGTCTATTTGTGATTCTTGTCTATGAAAAGACATTTGACTGTGTGGATTACAACAAACTGTGGCTGACTCCGAGAAGATGGGAATCCCAGAATATTTGATCGTACTTATGCGAAACCTCTACTGGATGCGTTCACCAAGTTGTGCCAAGAAATCTGGAGGACGGTAACTTGGCTAACTGACTGGAAGAGATCTATATTTGTTCCCATTCCAAAGAAAGGTGACCCAACAGAGTGTAAAATTATCTAACAATAGCATTGATATCACATGCAAGTAAGATTCTGATGAAAATTATCAAAAAACAACTGGAATAGCACATCAACAGAGAACTGCTTGAAGGTCAGGCTGAGTTCAGAAGAGACCGTGATATTAGCAATAATATAGCTAATGTTAGATGGATTTTGGCTGAAAGCAGGGAATACCAGAGGAATGTCTATGTTTCACTGACTATGCAAAGGTATTTGACTGTGTGGATCACAACAAACTGTGGCTGACTCTGAGAAGAATGGGAATCCCAGAACACTTGATTGTGCTTATGTGAAACCTATACTAGGACCAGGAGGCAGTCATCATAATAGAGCAAGGAAACACTGCATGGTTCAAAATTGGGAAGGGTGTATGCCAGGGATGTATCCTATCTCCATACCTTTTCAACATGTATGCAGAGCAGATTATCCGAGAGGCTGGGCTTTATGAGGAGAAATGTGGCATCAGAATTGGAGGTAGACTCATCAAAAATATGTGTTATGCAGATAATACAACCCTACTAGCTTAAACTGAGGAGAACTTGAAGCACTTGATGCAGAAGATCAATATGAATCAAAGCTTAATATCAAGAAAACAAAGATTCCCACCACTAGGCAGATTGACTGCATCATGATAAATGGTGAAGAGATTGAGATTATTAACAGCTTTAGTTTGTTTGGCTCCACAGTCAACAGTTTTAATACCAGCAGCCAGGAGATCAAGGGATGAATTACATTGGGAATGTCTGCTGTTAGGGACCTCTCCAAAGTACTGAAGTGCAGCGATGTCAGTCTGGAGACTAAGGTGCGCCTGATCCAGGCCATAGTCTTTGCAGTTACTTGCCATGCATCAGAACATTGGACAATGACTACAGATGGTAGAAGAAGAATTGATTCCTTTGAGCCGTCGTGCTGGAGAAGAGTATTAAGTATATCATGGACTGCTAGGAAAACAAACAGGTTTATCCTAAAGAGAATGAGACCAGGCTGCTCCTTGGAGGCAAGGATTTTGAAGCTTCATCGGACATATTTGGACACGTTGCAAGGCAGGACCAGTCCTTGGAGAAAGACGTCATGCTTGGAAGAGTGGAGGTGTGACAGCACAAGAGAGGAAGGCCTTTGATGAGATGAATTGATTCAGTGACTAGAGTAATGGGGGTGGGTGTGTCAGAGACTATAAGATTGGCACAAGGTAGAGCAGGGTTTAGGGCTGTTGTACATAGGGTTGCTATGAGTCACAGACAACTTGACAGCAAATAACAGCAACAACAACAACAATATACTTGGATCAGGAGGCAGTCATCAGAACAGAGCAAGGAGACACTGCTTGGTTAAAAATTTGGGAAGTGTGTACACCAAGGATATATTCTGTCTCCATACCTTTTCAATCTGTATGTAGAACAGATCATCTGGGAGGCTGGGATATATGAGGAGGAATGTGGCATCAGGATTGGAGGAAGATTGATCAACAACCTGTGTTATGTAGATGACACAACCCTGCTTGTTGAAACTGAGGACCTGAAGTACTTACTGCAGAAGATCAAGGACTGTAGCTTTCAATATGGATTGAAGCTCAACATCAAGAAAACAACGATTCTCACAACTGGGCTAATTGGTAGCATTATGATAGATGGTGAAGAGATTGAGATTGTTAGCAGCTTTAGTTGCTTGGCTACAAAATCAACACTGTTGGTACTAACAGCCAGGAAATTAAAAGACTAATTGCATTAGGAAAGTTGGTTCTCAGAGGCCTCTCCAAGGTACTGAAGAGAAACTACATCAATTTGGAAACTAAGATGTGCCTATTCCAGCCCACAGTCTTCGCAATCACTTGCTATGAGTCAGAGAACTGCATAATGACTAGAGATGATAGAAAGATGATTGATGCCTTTGAGCTGCGGTCCTGGGAAAGAGTATTAAATATACCATGGACTGCCGGGAGAACAAACAGATTCGTCCTAGTGAAGGTGAAACCAGGCTGCTCCCTGAAGGCAAGGATTCTGAGGCTTTGTCTGACATACTTTGGGCAAGTTGTAAGGAAGGACCAGTCCTTGGAGAGGGACATGATGTTTGGAAGTGTGGAGGGACAGAGAAAGAGGCAGGCCATTGATGAGATGGATTGATACAGTGACTGAGGTAATGAGGGTAGGTGTGTCAGTAAAGTTGACACAGGACAGAACAGGTCTCAGGGCTGTTGCACATGGGATCTCTATGAGTCGCAGGCAACTCAACTTGACAGCACATGAGAACAACAACAACAGCTTCCATCCTCATCACCCCTGATATTCTGGAGCCCATTGCTCCAGCCTCTGCGTCAACCCAGATTTGAGGAGATTCAAATCAGAGGCTGTAAAATGTACAGGAGGAGATTGTGTATCTTTCTCCTGAGGAGGCACTGGTGGATTTAACCAGCATAGCGGCATAGTAGGGTGGTGGCGGTGGTGGTGGTGGTTGTTATGTGCCATCGAGTCGCCTGTGACTCATAGTGATCCTATGTACAAAAGCCCTAAACTCTGCTCTGTTCTGTGTCAATCTTATTGTCTCTGACACACCTACCCCGATCACCCCAGTCACTGAATCAATCCACCTCATAGAGCGTCTTCCTCTATTATGCTGTTACACCTCCACTCTCCCAAGCATGGCGTCCCTCTCCTCAATGTTAGCCATCAATTTTAGGATCCACACAACTGAATGTCTTTGTACATAAAACACAAGTAAACATCTTTCTGGAATTCTCTATTTTCTGGCATGATCCACCGACTTAAGCAATAATATCCCTTTCCCCCCCTCTTGCTTCTTCTGAATCCAGCTTAAGCTTCTGGCTGTTCCTGTGAATGTGCCATTCCAACCAATTTTTAATAATCTGCAAAATTTTATTTGCATGTGATACTTGTTGTTGTTGTTATGTGCCATCGAGTCGCTTGCGACTCATAGCGACCCTATGTACAAGAGCTCTAAATGCTGTTCTATCCTGTGCCAACCTCGCCATCTCAAA
>NW_006399879.1:1403159-1418573 GCF_000299155.1 Elephantulus edwardii | reverse complement strand
CTCTCCCAAGCATGATGTCCCTCTCCAAGGACCCGTCCCTCCTGGCAACATGTCCAAAGTATGTCAGATGAAGCTTTAGAATCTTTGCTTCCAAGGAGCAGCCCGGCTTCACCCTCTCTAGGATGAACCTGTTCATTTTCTATATATCCATCCATGGTATATTCAATACTCTTCTCCAGCACCACAGCTCAAAGGCATCAATTCTCCTTCTATCCTCCCTAATCATTGTTCTGTTTTCTGATGCATAGCAAGTAATGGCAAAGACCATGGCCTATATAAGTTGCACCTTAATCTCCAGAGTGACACCATGGCTCTTCAGTACTTTGGAGAGGTCCCTAACAGAAGTCTTTCCCATCCCATACGTCTTCTAATTTCCTGGCTGCTGGTGCCAAGAGTATTGACTGTGGAGCCAAGCAAACTAAAGCTGTGAACAATCTCAATCTCTTCACCATCCATCCTAACACTGTCAATTGGTCCAATGGTGAGAATCTTTTTGTCTTCTTGATATTGAGCTTCAATACATATTGAAAGCTGCAGTGCTTGACCCTTTGCAACAAGTGCTTCAGGTCCTCTTCAGTTTCAGTAAACAGGGTGGTGTCATCTTTATAACGCAGATTGTTGATAGATCTTCCACCAATCTTGATACCACATTTCTCCTCACAGAGCCCAGCCTCCAGGATAATCTGTTCTGCATACAGGTTGAAAGGTATGGAGACAGGACACATCCCTATCGTACATCATTCTCAATTTTGAACCATATCACACATCAGTCTCAATTTTGAACCATGCAGTGTTTTCTTGCTCTGTTTGGATGACTCCCTCCTGGCCCAAGTATAGGTTCTTGGAGCCTTATTGTTTGTCAAAGCCTTCAGTGCAGATGTTTTTTTTCCTCTCGATCCTTGCAAGTCTGGGCCAGAGCAGAATTGCTGAAAGCAAACACTGGGAGCCCTTGTTCTCCTTGTCTATACCTTCCTGTAATTGCAGAGCAAACACAAATAGAATATTAACTTGAAAGGCACACTGTTGATCTGTTTGGGCACCCACGCATTTCGGTTGAGAACTACTAAGATTGTTTGCTAACGCCTCAAAAATTACAAAAAAGAGATTGTAGAGGGAAAGGAACCTCAAGCCATGTCATCTCACCAGGCCATGCCATCCAGGTCTCTGTTGTCGTTGTTATGTGCCATCGAGTCGTTTGTGACTCATAGTGACCCTATGTATGAGAACTCTAAATGCTGCTCTACCCTGTGCCAACCTAGCCTTCTCAAACACACTCATTCCCACCACTCCAGTCACAGAATCAAGCCATTTCATCGAGGGTCTTCCTCTCCTGCGCCGTACCTCCACTCTGCCAAACATGGTGTCCCTCTCCAAGGACCAGTCCCTCTTTGCAACATGCCCAAAGTATGTCAGCCGAAGCTTCAGAATCCTTGACTCCAAGGAGCATTCTGGCTTCACCCTCTCCAGGACAAACCTGTTTGTTCTCCTAGCAGTCCATGGTATATTCAACACTCTTCTCTGGCACCACATCTCAAAGGCATCAATTCTCTTTCTATCATCCCTATTCACTGTCCAACTCTCCGATGCATAGCATGTAATTGTGAAGACTATAGCCCAGATCAGGCGCACCTTAGTCTCTAGCCTGACATCGTTGCTCTTCAGTACTCTTGAGAGGTCCTTCACAGCTGACTTTCCCAATGCAATTCGTCTCCTGATTTCCTGGATGCTGTTACCAAGAGTGTTGATTGTGGAGCCAAGTAAGCTAAAACTGTGAACAATCTCAATCTCTTCATCATCCATACTGATGCTGCCAATTGGCCCAGTGGTGAGAATCTTTGTTTTCTTGATGTTGAGTTTCAATTCATATAGGAGGCTGCAGTCCTTGACCTTCTGCAGCAAGTGCTTCAGGTCCTCCTCAGTTTCAGCAAGCAAGGCCTCTGTGTACTGTTTTAATACCCAGTGGCCAGAAGACAACCCCCCCATCAGACATTTGTCTCTGGTGACCATTGAGTACAAGAGATATGAGTACTTTTCTCCCTTGTATAACCTCAGGATCCAAGCCCAGCTGCCCAGCAAGGGACCCAGCTTTTCTTCATTTGGCTGCAAACAGAAGGAAGGGTCATCTGTTTAGGAGCTATCTGGGGGGTGAGATAGAGAAGGCTGTAAGAAGCACGCCTCATTCAGATAAGACACACCCAAGTGCATGAGTGTACACATGTGCTCACACATACATACATACCAGAAAGGAGAAGGCACAGAACACACGTAGAATCCCCACATCCGTTCTCAAAGTCACTCAGTGCAAGATCATTGATGCAGGAGTTCCGGGAATGAATTGTGTTTCCCCTAAATGAATTTGGAAGTCCTAGATTTTGCACCTGTAAATGTGTCTGTTTGGATACAAGGCTCAAAATGTACAAATAAGGTCAACCTGGGGCAAGAGCAGGTCCTCAGTGATGTTGTCTAAAAGAGGCAGAAGAGACATACACAGAAGAAAGATAAATGTGGAAGGACCAACCCACAGGCAAAGGAAGCCATGGACCACTGCAGATGTCAGAACTAGGGGAGGAGGAATAAGCACGGCGGCACTTTAGTTTGGACTTTCAGCATCTTGAACTGTAGGTGCCCTGGTGATACAGTGATAATATATTGTCCAGTGAAAGAGAGAGAGGAGGACAGAAAAGGAGAGGAGGGAAGGGGAGGGGAGGGAGGGGAGGGGAGGGGAGGAGAGAGAGAGAGAGAGAGAGGGAGAGAGAAAGGGAAGAGAAGAGAAGAGAAAGAAAAGAGAAGAGAAGAGAAGAGAAGAGAAAGAAAAGAGAAGAGAAGAGAAGAGAAGAGAAGAGAAGAGAAGAGAAGAGAAGAGAAAGCAAGCTTGTTGACTTTTCCAGATGCTTCTCTGAAGAAAGATGAAGTAATCTGCTTCCATAAAGGTGCCATCAATTCAAGTGCAACTCATAACAACCCTATGAATATCCAAACTGAACCCTGTCCTATCTTGTGCCATCCTCACAATTTCTGACACCCTCAAGCCCATTGCTGAAGTCACCATCTCAATCCATCTTCTTGGAGGTCTTCTTCTCCTTCACTGACCCCCCATCTTTCCAAGTAGATGTCCCTTTCCAAGGAATAGCCACTCCTGGCTACATGTCTGAAATATAAAAGATGAAGCTTTGCCAACTTTGCTTCCAAAGAGTAATTTGACTACACTTTCTCCAAGAAAATATCTGCTTTTTGTTTTGACAATCTATGAGATATTCAATACTCTTTTCCAATACCAAACTTGAAGGCTTCATGTCTTCCTTTTTTCCCTTTCTGTCATCCTTACTTTTTTTAAATTTTTCTACTAGTTTATTTACAAAATTCAAATACAAATTTGAACAGATTCTTTCCATTTCCCTCACCTCCCCATCCCTCAAATTGTACAACTCAATGATTAATCCCCTCTTCCTCCTGCACATCCACATCCCTCTGCCTCCAGCCTTTCCCACCTTCCTGGACCCTTACCATCATTCTACAATAATGGTTTTATGCAATATTTATCCTTATGGGACGGAGTTAGCTCACTCAGCATAATGTTCTCCAGTCCCTCCCAAGTTAGCTAATAATTTACAAAATCATTTTTCCTGTGTGCTGCATAGTATTCCTTTGTGTACCATAATATTCCAATGTACCATAATTTCTCAATCCATTTGTTTGTGGTTGGACATTTGGGCTGTTCCCATGTTTTTGTGATGGTGAATAATGCTGCTATATTTTTTTCCCTTCTGTCATCCAGCTCTCTGATGCATAGCAGGTGATGGAGAAAGCCATGGCCTGAATCAGGCGTACCTTAGGTTTGTTGTTGTTGCTGCTGTGTGTTACCAACTTGACTCCGACTCATAGTGACCCTGTGTACACCAGCTCTGAACCCTGCGCTATCCTGAGCCAGCTCAATCACCTCTGACACATTTACCCTCATTACCCCAATTACTGAATCAATTCATCTCTTCCAGGGTTTGCCTCTCTTGCACTCTCCCACATGCTTCCAAGCACGATGTCCCTCTCCAAGGACTGATCCCTCCTTGCAACATGCCCAAAGTATGTCAGACTGAGCTTCAAAATCTCTGCCTCCAAGGAGCTGCCTGGCTTCATCCTCTCCAGGATGGATCTGTTTGTTCTTTTAGCAGTCTATGGTCTGTTCAAGACTCTTGTCCAGCACCACAACTCAAAGACATCAATTCTTCTTCTGTCATCCTTAGTCATTGTCCAGCTCTCTGATGCATAGTAAGTAATTGTGAAGACCATGGCCTGGCTCAGGTGCGCCTTAGTCTCTTGCAGTCTTATAAATCTTGTGAAGGAGACTCTGGTGGCCACGTCAGTAGAGAGCGGTGCTGTCATCCCAAAGGTGGTGGTGATTGTTAGGTGCCATCAGGTCTGACTCACAGCTACGTCAACAGATCTGAACCCTGTCCTATCCTGCACCATCGGCATCACCTGTGACATACTTGGGCCCAGTGTTGCAGTCACTGTGTCAGTCTATGTTGTTGGAGGTCCTCCTCCTAACACCAGCTGCTCTGAGGGAGAAAGATGAGCAGTCTCCTCCCATATGACTTACAGTTTTTGGAAACCCACTGGAGGGTGAGCTAGGAGTCAGTTCCAATTCAACAGCAATGAGAAATAAAACGAAGCCCTAAAAACCATCCTGCTCGGTCCTAAGGGTCACTAGGAGCCAGGATCAGCTCGATGGCCATGAGTGGGAACTATGAGGTCATACATTCTTTTTTAGAGCCTCTCACATGTGGTTTTGTTGTTGTTGTTATGGCAACAGGAGACCAAGTTTCAAAAAATGAGCTGATTAGTCCAATCCACGTTATAATGGGCAGCGAAGTTGCCGTTTGATGAAGCCTTCTCAGGCCACTGGATGAAACCACACAGCCTCTTAGGGGAAAAAGTTAAAATGAAGTCCATGCAACCCTCTGGTTTAGCGACTCCACACCCTTCTCAAGTCACCACTTAATATTCAGATGTGCAACGTTCCCGCCTTGGAGAATAAAAAGTCCGCAGACTTTCCCTAGAAGGCCTCCGAACCTGATTTCTCACAAATGGCCCCAAGGATGGAAAAAGTCTCCCAAATTAAGGCTGGCAGGAGAGCTGGGCCCACTTTCTCAGATATTTCTTCTCTCTGTTCTTGGCACAGACAGGCTCGGTGAACGCCAGTGGAAAATTCCCAAGTGCCAAGCAGTTCTCAGATAATCTCACGAGAAAAAAAAAAAAGAAAGGAAAGAAAATAGCCTCTCAACTGAGACAGCTCAGGGGGGATTACAGCAGAGCCGGGCAGTCTTGATCTCCTTTTCATGTCTGGAGGGATGTATCTCGCCCTGGTCCACATTGGTTCAGAGTGGCATTGGGCCCAGGTCTGAGTTACACCAAGTTTGAGGGCCCTGAAGACCCCAGGTGCAGAGGACACCTGTACCTAGCAAGGGGTTAGAAATGTCCCAGCAGAATCCTCAAAGTGGCTTCTGAGGCCTGGGGGGCAGTAGAGAAGACGGTGCCTACCTGGTCTTGTACAAACTGTGCACTGGAAAGCGTGTGGACAGGCTTGGGGGCTTGGGGGACATCAGATTCAGAGGATGAGGAGCTCAGACGGAAAGGCAGGAGGAGAAACAGAAGGATTCTGAGGAGTGAGAAAGGTTAAGAGGACAGAAAGAGATCACAGAATCCCTATGTAAAACTGTTCATGGAAGATTTCGTAACTCCTGCACAATGCAATCTCATCTTAATAATGATACTAGTATGTTCTCTTTATCACATATATTAAGCCTGTATCTTTCAGGTGGCAAATATTTGGCTGCAGTCCAGTGAGCCCCTGACTCGTTGGTAACCAGTGTTCAGCGGAGAGAGTGCTGTATGGTCCTGCACCATCTCCACGACAGGTGTGGATCAGACCCTGCATCCTGAAAGCACGTGGTTCAAATGCACCAGCTTCTCTGCAGGAGAAAAATAGGCAGTCTCCTCCTGTATGATTCACTGCCTCTGACAGCCGGAAGCTCAGCTGTGAGTTGCTTCTGACTTAATGCCACACAACAGTGGTAACAATCAGAAGGAAGTTACCAGACGTGCCGGCCTTCCTCATCTGTCTGAGTCTGTAAGCACTGCTGAAAACTGTCCCCCTCAGTGGCCCTGCTGGTATTTGAAACGTTGGTGGCATAGCTTCCAGCACTCCATGAAAGCCACTCCAGCACACCAGACTAACAAGCAAGTGGTGCCACCAGCATGGCCCGGTGTCAAAGGTCAAAGACTCCACATCCAGAGCAGGCTCTGCTGGTGCTCACAGGTTCAGGGGACAGGACTTTGCAAAAAGTCACCCTTCCTTCCCTCCACTCCCAGACTCGAGCTCCTGAGATGAGTTGCAGCCAAGAACTTGTGATGTCATGATATGCCTGAGACACCAGCCTCCAGGTTTGTGGAATTAACAATTCTCAAGTTGCACCGCAGTTCCAAAGGCACACAGCTTTAATCCACCAGCTGAACAACAGCAGCAGAAGCAACCGCAACAGCAGTAACAACTGCAGCAACAGCAGTGGCAGTAACAACTGCAGCAACCGCAACAGCAGTAACAACTGCAGCAACAGCAGTGGCAGTAACAACTGCAGCAGAAACAGTAACAACAGCCACGCGAGCAACAGCCGCAGAAACCATAACAACAGCAACAGGAATAGCAACAACAAGAGCAGCAGCAACAGTTACAACAGCCACAGCAACAACAGCAGCAGCAACAAAGACAATAACAGCAGCAACAACAAAAGCGGCAGCAGCAACAGCAACTGCAGTAGCAACAATGGCAACAGCAGCAGCAACACTAAGAGCAGCAACAACAGCCACAATAATAACAGCAAAAACAACAACAGCAGCGGCCGCAACACCAACAACAGCCACAGCAACAGCAACTTTGGGCTGGCAGCTCCACTCCTTAACAATGAGCCATCAAACAGATATATGACACTCTGGTGGCATAGTGGTTAAGAAGCTGCACTGCAATCCCGAAGCTCGCAGTTCCAATGCACTAATCACCCTGCAGGGGAGAAATGGGCAGTCTCCTCCTGTGTAATTAACCGCCTCTGAAAACCCCCTATAGGATCATCTATTATTCAATTCCAACTTGAAAGTACTCAACAACAACAGGCCACATATAGGATAGAAAATGAAATTAAAGTTAGGGTACTAATGGCTTGACTGAGAATACTAGTTATATAGTCATAATACGACATAATAGGATATTTGGAAGCAGGAGTGGCATCCGCTTCCTAAATAACATGCTTCTGGAAACTCTATGCACTTTGATAAATGTTGGCCGTTATACAAAGGCTTCAGACTTTTTGTTCATAGGATCGCTATAAGTTGTGCTTGACTTGACATCAATCAACAACACAATAGGACATAATGAATACAGATTTAAGAGCAAGTGATACTAACATGGGAAGTATTAAAAGAAGATGGAAAGAATATACCGAGTCAGTGTATTGAAAGGAATTGGCTGACACAGAAGAATTTAATGAAACAACATATGAGCAAGAGCTATGGTGATGGAAGAAGTTCAGGCTGCTTTGAAGGAAATAGCAAAAAATAAGGCCCCAGGAATAGATGGTATACCAATTGACATATTTCAGCTAACAGTTGCTGCCCTGGATGTGCTCACCAAGTTGTGCCAAGAAATCTGGAGAACAACCACTTGGCCAACTGACTGGAAGAAATCTATATATTTGTTCCCACCCCAAACAAGGGTGACCCAACAGAGTTTGGAAACTATAGAACAATATCATTGATTTCACATGTAAGCAAGATTCTACTGAAGATTATCCAAAAACAACTGGAACAGCACATCAGCAGAGAACTGCCAGAAGTCCAGGCTGGGTTTAGAAGGGGCCGTGGTACTAGGGATATTGTAGCTAATGTTAGATGGCTCTTGGCTGAAAGCACAGACTATGCAAAGGCATTTGACTGTGTGGGTTATAACAAACTGTGGCTGACTCTGAGAAGAATGGGAATCCCAGAACACTTGATCATGCTAATGTGAAACCTGTGTTTGGACCAAGAGGCAGTCGTCAGAACAGAGCAAGGAAAAACTGCATGGTTCAAAATTGGGAAGGGTGTATGCCAGAGATGTGTCCTGTCTCCATACCTTTTCAACCTGAATGCCGAACAGATTACCTGGGAGGCTGGGCTCTATGAGGAGAAATGTTGGTCAAGACTGGGGACGATTTATCAAAAATCTTCATTATGCAGATGACACAACCTTGCTTGCTGAAACTAAAGAGGACCTGAAGCACCTGCTGCAGAGGGCCAAGGACTGCAGCCTCCAATATGGATTGAGGCTCAATGTCAAGAAGACCAAGATTCTCACCACTGGACCAATTGGCAGCATCAGGATGGATGGTGAAGAGATTGAGATTGCTCACAGCTTTAGTTTGTTTGGCTCCACAGTCAACACTCCTGGCACCAGTAGCCAGGAAATTAAAAAACGTATTGCCATGGAAAAGTCTGTTGTTAGGAACCCCTCCAAAGTACTGAAGAGCAATAGTGTCTCTCTGGAGACTAAGGCACATCTGATACAGGTCATGGTCTTTGCTATCACTTGTTATGCATCAGAGAGTTGGACAATGACTAAGGAGGATAAAAGGAGAATTGATGCCTTTGAGCTGTGGTGCTGGAGAAGAGTGTTGAGGATACCATGGACTGCTAGGAAAACAAACATATTCATCCTGGAAAGGGTTAAACTGGGCAGCTCCTTGGAGGCAAGGTTTCTGGGGCTTCATCTAATATACTTTGGGCATGTTGTAAGGAGGGACCGGTCCTTGGAGAGGGACATCATGCTTGGTAGGGTGGAGGGACAGTGCAGGAGAGGAAGGCCCTCTATGAGGTGGATTGATTCAGTGACTGGGGTAATTGGGATGGGAGTGTCAGAGACAGTGTGATTGGCACAGGACAGAGCAGAGTTTAGGGCTGTTGTACATAGGGTCGCTATGAGTCGCAAGCAACTCGATGGCACATAACAACAACAATAACAATAGCCACCCAGTTGCAATCAAGTCAGTACTCATACACTTCAGAGTAGCACTGTGCTCTGTAGATTTTCCCAAATTTTTGATTTGTGTTTCTAATATGTTTTCGTTTTGCTTTATTTTAATTTTTATTAATATTCGTTCATACACATTATGTTTCATGCATGTACATTGTATTTTACATAGTATTTCATTTACATTATAATTTATTCTTTAATATTGGAAGGTGGGTAGTTGCCCTTACAATTATCTTACTAATAACTACTTTCATGAAAGTAAGCCAGCTACTTCATGCTTCATGCTGTAACATTCTCCTTTTAGATAGCCAATTTCTATCTCTATCAAACCAGATAGGAAACTAAACTGAGATTGCTAATAATTTAAACTTGCTAGTTTCCATAAACAACACTCTTGACACCAGAAATCAACACATTGAAAAACAAATTTCATTAGGAAAATTTGCTGTCACAGGCATCTCCAGAGTGCTCAAGAGCAACAATGTTAGTCTAGAGACTAAGGTGTGCCTGAGTCAGGCCATGGTCTTTGCAATTGCCTGTTAAGCATCAGAGAGCTGGACAGTGACCAAAAAGGACAGAAGATGAATTAATGCCTTTGAGTTGTGGTGCTGGAGGAGAGTAATGAATATACTATGCGCTGCCAAGAGAACTAACATATATCTTGGAGAGAGTGAAACTAAGTTGCTCCTGGAAGCAAGGATTTTGAGGCTCTGTCTCACATACTTTGGGCATGATGATAGGAGGGACCAGTCCTTGAAGAAGGATTCCTGCTTGGAAGGGTAGAGGGACAACACAAGAGAGGAAGACCCTGGATGAGAAGGATTGACACAGTAACTTGGGTAATAAGGGTAGGTGTGTCAGAGACAGTAAGATTGGCTCAGGATAAAGCAGAGTTCAGAGCTATTGTGCATAGAGTCTCTGTGAGTCATAGTTGACTCAGTGGCACATAACAACAACATCAAATCAGAAGGATCCTCTGTTCAACTTGAAAACTGGGCATCTGAGTCCACAGCAAAGACTAGACCAGAGCAAGCCATGAGGTTGCAGCAATTGACCCTAGCTCACAGAACGGATTGTCTTCCCTTCATCTGCTTGCATTCTGGTCAACTCATCCGCATTCATCGGTGGCTAGGTTTAAATAGGCATCAGCTGCAAGCCCAGGAGCCCACACTTCTCCCTGAGATGGTCTCCTTACTCAGCCCTAGGCCCCACATGGGATCCATTCAAGTCAGTCAGTCAAGCATCCTCATGACTCCCTGCTCCTCAGACCAATAACCCTTCCCTGCTCATCCACCCTACAGCGCATGCTGGATGGGCAGCACTGAAGGAGCATGTCCAAGCTCAGCCTGTTTCTGTATTATTGCATTCCTCCCACTTCCAATCCTGTGGATCCAGGTAATTGCTATGAGTGGCAGGAAGCTGTGCTTCAATCCCAAAGGCACACAGTTCAAATCCATAAGTGGCTCTGTAAGAGAAAGATGGGCAATCTCCTCCCATGTGATTGATTGACTGCCTCTGAAAACCCACTGGAGGATTAGCTATGCTTCAGTTCCAACTCGATGGTACACAACAACAACGTATATTCCAACCCCAATTCTAAGAAGTGGACTCTGATGGGCACTAACTTCACCCTGCCTCAGAGCCACATTTTTTGGTGAAAATTTGCCCAGAGAGTTAGGAAATTTGACAATTCCCACACAAGTTATTCAGTGACATTCCTTGCATTTTTCCCAGCATGTATACAATCTCACTGACTGTTCTGGTGGGTCCCACTCAGGGATTCTAGTAGCATGCTGGCAAGATGATTCGAAAGACTTCATCCTCATCTTCCTCAGTTGAGCAAAAGCAATGCCCAGTCCTGTGCCATCCAATCGTCCACTGTGATTGTTTGCACTGGCTGATTTTTGAGATGAGGATCACCAGATCTCTCTCCAATCTGCCTCAGTCTAGAAGCTTCTCTGAAGCCCAGTCAGTATCAGGTTGTTGTTGGTGTTGTTGTTAGGTACCGCGGAGTTGACCACGACTCACAGCAGCCCTATGAACAGCAGGTCAAACCTTGTCCTATCCTGCACTCTCCTCACAAACTGAGTCCATTGTTACAGTCACTGTATCAATCTGCCTCCTTGAGAGTCTTCTTCTCTCTTACTGACCCTCCACCTTTTCCAGCATCATGTCTTTTTTCCTAGAACTGGCCTCTCCTGACAACATGTCCAAAATATGTGAGATGAAGTCTCATCATCCTTGCCTCTAAGCAGCACTCTAGTTGCACTTCTATCAAGACTGATTAGTTTGTGCTTTTTTGCAGGACCACAATTCAAAGGCATCAATTCTATTGGTCTTCCTTATTAATTGTCCACCTTTCAGATGCATTGTAGTATCATGGTAGAACATAAGTCTCTCTGATAGAAAAATGGTAGTTGCATATAAGGTGCATTGACTGGGAATCAAATCAATGTCTCCTATATGAAAGGTAAGAATTCTACTACTAACCACCACTGGCCCCAAATTAAGTCCATAGATGTCTATTACAGAAAAACCAAGACCAATCAGTGTAGACGTGTTCTTTAGAAAGAGGTGGCCACAGCTATACACCGCACCATGAATCCAGTCAACTAATTAGGTACCTGCCTTAAAAATTTCTTAGTGTGAGTCCAAATCTCTAGTCTTGCACTTCCAATCTGTGCCAGGAAGGCTCCTGCATGGATGCCACATGCCTGGAACTCCAGCCCTGGAACTCTGGCCTGGCCCCAGTGCCCACAGCCTGTACCCAGAACACCAGCCCCAATACCCATGCCCCATGCCCAGAACTCTACCCCAAAACTCCCATCCAGCCCCACTGCCCATGCTCTGCACCCAGAACTCTGGCCCCATAACTCCACCCTGGCCCTGGCATCCAAGACCAGAACCCTGGCACCAGCTCCCACATCCCACACCAGGAACTTCAGCCCTGGAACCCATGTCCTGCACCGTGAACCCATGTCCTGGTGCCCATGGCCCATGCCCAGAACTCTAGCCCAGCACCAATGGCCCAGCATCCATGCCCTGCACCCAGAACCCTGACCCTGATGCCCATGCCCCACTTCTGGAACTCTGGTCCCAGAACTTGGGCCCTGGCACCCACACCCTGTGCCTGAAACCCCAGCACCAGTGCCCATGGCCTACGCCCAAAACTGGCCTGACACTGCTGCCCCATGCTTGGATCTCTGGTCCTGATGCCTGGAACCCTGGTCCTGACATCAATGTCACACACCCAGAACTCTGGTCCTGACACTGAAGCCCCATACTGAGAACTCCAGTCCTGAAGCCGTTGACCTGCACTCAGAATTCTGGTCCTGATACCAACGCCCACCCTGGGAGCTGATGTGCACTGGGAGCAATGCTAGAACTTGAGTGAGGTACTTTGTGGGGAGAATCACTGCTGTTTGGCTGGAGCATGCGGAAACCCTTAAGCTCAACCAGAGGGAATGAGACAGCTGGAGCTCATTCTTGAAGGGAAAACCAAGGCTTCCTGGTTTTCCAGTCAGGTCTCTGCACTCCACCTTGCATTTGTGCCAGGACCAGGGTTCCTCACTTCCAGCCAATCAATTGCTTTTAACCCAGAACACCTTGAGAGCTACCCTACGTGCAGCAGTTGTCTGGCAGAGTAGACTGTTTCCACTGGCCTTTTCTATACTGAATTGAAGCCTGTTTCCCCTTGGGTCAGAAGGCAGAGAGAAACCAAGGCAGGGTAGTTGCCCCACCCTCTTCTAGAGTGGTGACTTTAGATCAAGAACTTGCTATCTACCACACCAATGTCAAGAAGGAAGCAGGCTACCTGACCCCCTACACAAGCCAAAAGCAAGATGTCACCCCGAAAAAGTGACACATTATCAATTAATTTCCTGAAACCAGAAAGTCTGATGAAAGTTTCCAACACAGAATTTAAAACAACAATGACTGAATATTTTCAATGGGTGAAAGACAAAATTGCAGAATTATAGGACACTGAAAGCAAAAACCAGGAGGAGCTTAAAGGAACAATCCAAAACAATACAGATAAAACAAGCAAGGCATTAGAGGCTCTGGAAAAAGAAGAAACCACAATCCAAAATATGAGGACCAATGTTTTAGATGCTGTCAATATGATGGAGGGACACATGAACAGGGTTGAAGAGATGGAACACAGAACCAATGAAACAGAAGATAGAATTGTCACCACAGATCTGCTAGAACAAAAAGTAGACTCAAAAAGGAAGGGGGAAAAAAACAAAACCTAACAATAATGTGGAACATCATCAAGAGAAATAACATGCACATCATCGGAATCCCAGAGCAAGACGAAGTAATAAAAGGCACCGAAAAAGTTGTGGAAGAATTATTAGAAGAAAACTTTCAGGCATAACGAAGAATGAGAAAATATATATTCAAGAAACTGAGAGAACATCATATAGAATAGACCTCAAAAGAAAAACGCCAAGACATCATAATCAAATTTGCCAGAACCAAAAATAAGGAGAGAATTCTGAAAGCAGTGAGGGAGAAACAAAGAGTAACCTATAAGGGAGAGCAAATAAGATTAAGTGCCAATTCTCAGCAGAAAGCATGCCAGCAAGGAGACAATGGAATGGCATATATCAAACACTCAAAGAACACAACTGTCCACTAAGAATATTATACCAAATAAAATTGCCCATCAAATATGAAGGAGAGATCAAGATATTCCCAGAAAAACAGAACCTAGAGGGAGTTTGTAAAACCAGGATCAACATAGTAGGAAACACTGAGAGACATCCTACTTACAGAGATGCCAAAGAAAGCAGGATGGACCAAAGTAACTAGCAACAACACCAAAAAGAACTCAACAAAATGACAGCAATGAAACCTTGCCTTTCAATAATCACACTGAATATAAATGGTTTAAATACACCACTGAAGACAAAAACAGTAGCAGATTGGATAAAAAAAAATTATCAATTTGCTGTCTACAAGAGACGCACCTGAAAAATAAAGAAAGACTAAAAATAGAAGGTGGGGGGAGAATATACCAAGCAAATGGCAACCAGAAAAAAAGCAGGAGTATTGATATGAATTTCTGATAAAATATATTTCAATGCAAAAACCATCATAAAAGACAAGGAAGGTCACTACATAATGATTAAGGGGTCAATAGAACAAGAAGACATAACAATAATCAATATCTATGCACCAAATGAAATACCTGCAAAATATATAAAACAAACATTAACAAAATTGAAAAAGGAAATAGACAACACCACTATAGTGGTTGGAGACTTCAGTACACCACTCTCAAGAAAAGATAGAACTTCCAGAAAAAAACTCAATAGAGCTACTGAAGAATTAAACCACAAAATAAACCAACTCAATCTCATAGATATTTATAGGCTAATGCATGCCCCAAAAAGCACAATATGCCTTCTTTTCCAATGTGCATGGGATGCTCTTTAGAATAGACCACATTTTAGGACACAAGGCAAGCATCAGTAAATTCAAAAGCATAGAAATAATACAAAGCATCTTCTAAGACCACAATGCTACAAAATTAGAAATTAATAAGAAGAGGATAAAGAAGGGGGGAAAACCACACATTTGGAGACTAAACAGCACCTTGCTTGAACATGAGTGGGTAATAGAAGAAACAAAAAAATGAAATTATAAAGTTTCTTGAAACAAATGACAATTAAAATACAACTTGCCAAAAACTCTGGGAAACAGCCAAAGCAATAATTAAAGATCAATTTATAGCAATAAGCAAACACATTAAAAGGCAGGGAGAAATGACCACTGACTCTAACCCAACATTTCCAACAAATTGAAAAAGAACAGCAAGAAAACCTGACATCCTCAAAAAAACTCCTGAAATCATAAAAATTAGGGCAGAAATAAGTGAAATAGAAAACAGAAAAACAATTGAAACCATCAATAAAACAAGGAGTTGGTTCTTCATAAAGGTCAATAAAATCAACAAACCACTAGCAAAGCTAACGAAAGAAAAGAAGGAAAAGACACAAATAATCCAAATAAGAGATAAAATGGACAATGTCACAACAGAATAAATTAAAATAAAAAGGCTAACAATGGAATATTATGAAAAACTATACTCAAACAAATATGAAAACCTAGAGGTTATGGACAAATACTTAGAAAATCACAACCGGCCTAAACTAACACAAACTAAAATTGAACACTTGAACAGACCTATTACAAAAGAAGAAATTGAAAAGGCAATAAAACAACTGCCAGCCAAAAAGAAAAGCCCTGGACTAAATGGTTTTATAAGTGAATTCTATTGAACATTCAGAGAAGAACTGTCACCAATTCTAAATAAAATATTTCAGAAAACAGAAAAAGATGGAATTCTC
>NW_006399879.1:1386620-1402450 GCF_000299155.1 Elephantulus edwardii | reverse complement strand
GATACAAGATCAACATACAAAAATCAATTCGATTTCTCTACAGTAACAAAGAGAATATAGAACTGGAACTAAGAAAAACAATACCTATCACAATAGCTAACCATAAGATTAAATACTTGGGAGTAAATCTAACTAGAAATACAAAGAACCTGTTCAAAGAAAATTACAAAACATTATTACAAGAAACAAAAAGAGACCTGGAGAAATAGAAGAATATACCTTGCTCATTGATAGGAAGGCTCAATATTGTGAAAATGACCATACTACTAAAGGCAATCTACATGTTAAATGCAATCCCAATGCAAATACCAATACCATTCTTCAATGAGATGGAAAAGGCAATCTCCAATTTCATTTGGAATGGAAAGAGACCCCCAAATAAGCAAATCACTCCTTAAAAAGAGAAACAAGGTAGGAGGCATCTCACTCCCTGATTTAAAATCTTACTATACTTCTGTGGTGGTCAAAACAGCATGGTACTAGTACAATTACAGACCCAGAGATCAATGGAATAGAATTGAGAACCCGGAAACAAGCACATCTACCTATGGTCAACTGATTTTTTACAAGAAGATTAACTCATTTAAGTGGGGAAATTACAGTCCTTTTAACAAATGATGTTGGCAAAATTGGGAACCATCTGTAGAAAACTCAAACAAGACCCATACCTCACACCATACACAAAAACCAACTCAAAGTGGATCAAGGACCTAGGACTAAAACCAAGGACTATAAACTTCATTAGAGAAAACTTTGAAAGAACCCTAGAAGCACTAATCCACAACATAAACAGTCTTTCAAGCATCCTGAAAAACCTATAACCAGAAGATAAAAATAGATGAATGGGACCTTCTGAGAATCAAATCCCTATGCACATCCTAAAACTTCTCCAACGGTGTAAAAAGGGAAGCCACAGAGTAGGAAAGAATATTTGGTATTGACATGTCTGATAAGGAAATTATATCTAGAATTTGTAGAGTACTAGAGCATCACAACAAGATAAACGTAAACAACCCAACTGAAAAATGGGCACAGGATATGAACATAAACTTCACCAAAGAAGACATTCAGATGGCGAACAAACACATGAAGAAATGTCCAAAATCCCTAGCTCTAAGAGAGATGCAAATCGAAACAACTATGAGCTATCATCTCACCCCAGTAAGAATAGCAAAACTCAACAGAGCAGCAAATAATAAATGCTGGTGATGTTGTGAAGAACCTGAAACCCTGATTCACTATTGGTGGGAGTGTAAAATGATGCAACCACTATGGACGGCAGTATGGTGCTTCTTCAAAAAATTGGAAATAGAAATACCATTTGATCCAGCAATTCTATCTCTGGGAATATACCCTAAAGAAACCATAAGTACCATGTAAGCAGATATATGCACACCCATGTTTACTGCTGCTTTGTTCACAATAGCAAAGAATTGGAAACAACCCAAGTGCCCATCAACAAACAAATGGATAGAGAAGCTGTGGTTTATTCATACAGTGGAATATTATGCAGCATTGAAAAACAAAGAATTCATGAAATATTCTACAAAATGGGTGACCATGGAGGACATTATGCTGAGTGAAATATCTCAGTCACAAAAAGACAAATACTGTGTAATGCCATTGTTATTTTTTTTTTTTTATAAAACAGGACTGACAGAGCAGTTGGGGAAAAACTAAGAAAAGAGGGAATAAATAATGTACATATCATTGAAATGAAAAAGGGAGAGAACTGTTTAAAAGGAATATATGGTTAGGTGTTATTGGTATGACAAGAGTCCAGAATATGAGCTGCGTAGTAAATTGGTCTGTGGGAGGGACTGTATAACAATATCAGAACGTTTTTTCTAAAGAAAAAACAAACTGTTGGGGAGGGGGACAGAGAGGAATATGTGCAACAATGAATGAATGGAAATAAATCCAAGTTCTTTATAAATGTACAGTAAAATCTTGATTAATTTAAAAAAAAAAAAGAGGTAAGAGGGTACCATAAGAAGCAACTGAAAATGCTTGCATCTGGGAAAAGGAGTTACGTTAAGTAGGTTTGGATTCAGGGCTGCTCTTTTTCATTTTAAGCCTTCTGGAGCTGTTTGACCTTTAAAGTTATGAACATTTGCTTCTTTAATAAGAAATTCCAAAATTCATTTTTTAAGACATTTTAAAACTATGAACCGCCTGGAGAAGAATGGAAATGGGCTCTCAGCTCTGATGTAGGAGTCCCTGTTGTTGTTAGGTGCTTTTGAGTTGAGAGTGACCCATAACAACCCTATAAACAATAGATCTATGAACAATAGGTCTGAACTCTAGACTATCCTTTGCCATTCTCGCCATCCATCTCTGACACACTTGAGCCCATTGCTGTGCCAATCCACCCGGTTGAGGGTATTCCTCTCTTTTGCCGACCCTTCACCATCCCAAACATGACGTCCCTCTCCAAGCAATAGCCTCTTCTAGCAACAAATCCCAAGAATGTGAGACGAAGCTTCATCATCTTTTTTTTTCAAGAACTCTGACTCACTCTTCTCAAGACATAGTTGTTCTTTCAGCAGTCCATGGGATATTCAGTACTCTTTTCCAACACCACAGTCCCTGGGTTGTATAAAAACTTAATGCTTAGCTCAACTGGAAACTGAAAGGTTGGAGGTTCAAGTCCACATTCCTACAGGCAGCTCAGAAGAAAGGCTTCATGATCTAGTGGCCAAAATACAGGCCTTGAAATGTGGAGCACAGTTATATCTTGACACACCTGGAGTCACTGCAAGTCAGGTTGACTTGGCAACAACTGGTTTTCTTGTTCTTATTTAGCCTTTATTTGGATTCCCAATCAACACCCATGGAAGAAACCATCAAGAAATTCAAGTCAACATTTGCATTGGGAAAATCTGTTGCCCAAGACCTCTTGAAAGTGTTTAAAAAGATGTTACTTTGAAGAGTAAGGTGCACATAATTCAAGCCTTGGTGTCTTCAATCACATCATGTGCATGGTGAAAGCTGGACATCAAATAAGGAAGACTTTTGAACTATGGTGTTAGCAAAGCATATTGTGTTGCACTTCTCTGGTTCTCAGGAAAGTGCCAAGCTATAGCATAAACTACTCAAGACTTTCCTTAGTCAAGAGGCAAAGGCAGAGGAACTCATGGTTGAGTATCCTTACAACCTACACATCTCATAGCTTTTACTGAGAAATTTCTCATTAAATAAGTAATATCATATGCTAACTGCGCTCCAAAATATTTTCTTTTTCCTGTTTCTTTTCTTATTTGCTTTCCTTCCCTGTTTCCATAATCACATCTTTTTCAGAGGCAGTGTCAGTGGGAGAATCATGATTTTGTACATCATAGGAAGGAGTGTTCTTTTGACCTGATCACATTCTTTAGTTCACATTCTTTTAACCCAAACAGCTCCTGCCTTGGTCAGTTTACCTCCTACAATATGGAATATACCATGGGTTTTCAGAAGAATAAAGTTGTCTTTGAAGAAATACAGCCAGAATTCCACTTAGAAACAAGGAAGGCAAGACCTTGAATTATGTTCTTTGGACATATTCTCAGGAGGGACTGGCCCCTGCATACTGTGTAGAGGGTCATTAAGAAAGAGGAAGACCCTCAGTGAGATAGATTAACAGTCTCTGCAATAATGGACTGAATCTTAGCAACTATTGAGAGAATGTCACCAAACCAGGCTGTTCCAGGTCACTGAGCAGCACCTGTCATCATTGCCTAGAACTGTTGAAACAGAAATGCCACAAGTGGATGGCTTAGGCAAACATTTTTCTCCTGCCTCCATTTACAAGACCCTCAACTTAACTCATTGTTATTAAGTTGGGACACTCAGGGCCAATCCTCCAGAGGGTTTCCAAGGTTATAAATCACAGGGGAGGTATTATTCATCTTTCCCCTGCCAAGTGCTGGTGGATTCAAAACATCCAAGAGGTGCAGTCTTTGAGTATGCAGCACACCTCCCAAATTCACAGACTGAACACACAGACTGAATTCAGGGTGTCATTTCCACAAGAAGGCTGTCTCTCTGTCAGCTCTGGGGCAGCTTCACTTCCTTTCAATCTTTGAGGGCCCAGCATTCCTCCATGTTTCCATGATCTCCACAGTCCTACAGAACTCTGCATGTGTTGCTATCAATTCTCTCCTGGGTCTATGAAGTTTTCAGCATGAATATTCCAGGTTCAAAGGACCCCACTCTGTGCCAGGCTCTTCACTGAGGTTCCTCTCATCTGATATGTTGTTTCATCTCTCGATATTGCAAAAGATACTGAACTCTATCTTGCCTCTAATCTTGGCTTATTAGCATCATGCCTACTGCCATCAGGTTCATTCTGACTCATAGTGACCCTCTACTAGGCTCCAAAAGCTGTAAATCTTTTTAGAAGGAGACAGCTCCTCTTTATCCCATGGAGCACCTGGTGGATCAAACCATCAACCTTTCTGACAACATAGAAGTAGGGTTTACTACACAGAGTCTAATTCTATCACAAAACGGAAGGTAATACTGTCATTGATAGCCAGTAATACTGTCATGTAACAAAAATGTCATGTAATACTGACATTTGCAGTCAGTCAAATTGACACATATTGTGGGGTGAAACACAATTTCAATGCAACAACACAACAACAGCTCTTTGTTTATTTTGCACTGGGGATGGATTTAAGTGTAGCCTAGATTAAAATGAAAACTACCTTTTTTGTTTAATGATTGAAAAGAAGATGTTGGATTTGAACCTATGCCTCTGACTGTCGAGACAGGGTTAGCATTTGAGGACAGCAAAGAGGAAACGGAGTAACAGAGGGAGGAGGGGAGAGAGAATTCCCAGTTGAGAAAAGACACGGAATATTTGGCTCAAATCAAGAAACCCACAGAAATTTTGGTCTGAAGCTTCGGAAAACATTTGTTTTTGTTCCTCGTAAAAAACGAATGACGAACAGAATTATTTGAAATTAGACTTTAACAAGAGAAAAACTAATAACATTTTATTAACATTCTCTTACCAGCCCGTTATTAACAAATCCAAGGGCTGATTTTAAGAGTCTCTTTGCCTTTATGGTCTCCTGTGAAAGCTGTTGGCTCCAGGGAGGGCTTGGGGTTGGTTTGTTTTGAACATTCTTTCTTCTTCCTATAAGCATTTTCCTTGATTTATATTTCTGCCACCACTTTCCAGAGCATTTTCAGAGCTTATTAAAGTGTTGAAAAGGCACTTAAAACAAGTGTGGGCCTCTTGGAGTGGCGATGCTAAAAGACAGAATTCATCAGATCCCTTTCACTGTGTGATCTTGAGCGGTTGATTTTTCCATTCCAGATGTAAGTATTCTCTGAGCAGGTATGTCACATCCATTGTATAGGGCTGTTGACATGAATATGAAATTAAGGAGCACATATGAGAAGGCTTCTTGTTGTTGCTGTTGGGTGCTACCGAGGTGAGAACACTCATAGCAACCCTGTGAACAACAAGTCTGAACCCTAACCTATCACGTGCCATCCTCACAATCTCTGACACATTCGAGTTCATTACTGCAGTCACTGTCTCAGTACACCTGGTTGAGGGTCTTCCTCTCCTTCGCCAGCCCTCTACCTTCCTAAGCATGATGCTCCTTACAAGAAATAGGCTCTACTAGCAACATGCCCAAAATGTGACAGACATTTTTACTTCCAAGAAGTACTCTGGCTACACCTTCTCCAAGATACATGTTTTTTCATTTGACAGTCCATGGAATACTCTATACTCTTCTCCAACATCACAGCTTAAAGCCATCAATTCTTCTTCTGTCACCTTTATTCATTGTCCAGCTTTCAGATGTATAGCAAATGATTGAAAAGATCATGGCCTAAATCAGGTACACTTTAGACTTCAAACTGACCTCATTATGCTCCGGTATTTTGAAGATGTCCTGACAGCAGACTTGACCAATGCAGTATGTCTCCTGATCTCATGACTGCTGGTACCAGGTATGGTGACTGTTAACCCAAGCCTAAGCCAGATGCAACTGCTAAGAAAGCCCAACAACTCTTCACTATCCATTCCAGTTCTTGGTGACACCATGTGCTTGCTACAGGGTGGGGTGCTTTTTGGGAGCTGATTGGGTTTGGCCACATATAATCATTATGGAAGGAGCTTGGTGTCATAGTGTATTATGTCAGGCTGCTAATCTGAAGGTCAGTTTTCCAAATCCACCAACTGCCTCCTTGAAGTTGGATGAGGCAGCCTCTTCCCATGAAGATGGAAACCTGATGGAGAGTTCTCATGAGTGAGAAGAAACCCAACAACCATAGTTTTGTTTGGGATACTTATGAAGGCAAACTGCTGGACCTTTTCCCTCAGTGTGGCTTATTGTTGTGATTTGGATCAGTTGAGTCAGTTCTGATGCATATCAATCTCATGCACAAACAGATTGAAGCCCTGCTCAATGCTGCAACGGTCCCCATGGTCACTGCTGGACATGTGCCCATATTGTAGCCACTGTGCCATGCACCTCGTTAGAGCTCTTCCTCTTTTTCTCTGAACCTCTGGCATTATGTCTTTATCAAAGGAATGGGACCTCCAGATAATAGTCCCCAAGAGTGTGAGATGAAGTCTCACCATCCACACCTCCACGGAGCATGCTGGTTGTAGATGTGCAACCTTGGAAAACATCCAGGGTCATTCTGTTCCATCCTACAGGGTCACTATGAATCAGAACGGATTCATTGGCAGTAGGCTTAGTTTTTTATCTCCCCCCAACCTGTCCATTTGCTAGATAGAGGTAACTCGTGGTTGCTGTGATGCTAAACACTTTGACACTGATATGTCAAATGTGATAATGGTTACATATGGTGGACAGTGTTTGCTAAAGCTCCCTGATTAAAACAAGTTTGGAAGCAAAAGTGGCATTGCTTCCAAAATAGCTTGCCTCTGGAAACACTATGAACATGCAGAAATGATGAAAGCTATACAAGTGTTCATGTCTTTCGTTCATAGGGTTGCTATGAGTCATCTACAACTCAACAACACTTAACAATACCAACCAACCACTTGCACAGAAAAGTAGATGATGTTAAATATTCTTCTCTACTGCCCTCCTGTAAAAAGAGCTGAAGTGGCATGGAGATGGCCAAGTCTGACCTCTACTAACTCATCAACGGAGAGCTGTCCCCATCAACACAAAACCAGTTCCCATGAGGACAGATTTTCCTCCATCCTCCCACGTCTATTCCTACTAATTTCAGCACCAATCCTACTACTATTGATGTAGTTGTAGTTCTTAAGTGCCATTGAGTCATTTAAGACCCATAACAACTCTGTAAACAGCAGATTTGAGCGCTGTCCTATCCTGTGCCATCCTCACACTTCCTGACTCACTAGTTGTTGTTGTTTGTTGTTATGTGCCGTCGAGTCGTTTGCGACTCATAGCGACCCTATGTACAACAGCCTTAAACCCTGCTCTATCCTGTGCCAATCACATTGCCTCTGACACACCCATCCCGATTACCCCAGTCACTGAATCAATCCACCTCATAGAGGGTCTTCCCCTCCTGCGCTGTGCCTCTACTCTACCCAGCATGATGTCCCGCTCCAAAGACCTGTCTCTCCTTGCAACATGTCCAAAGTATTTCAGATGAAGCCACAGAATCTTTGCCTCCAAGGAGCAGCCTGGTTTAACCCTCTCTAGGATGAATCTGTTTGTTTTCTTGGCAGTCCATGGTACATTCAATACTTTTCTCCAGCACCACAGCTCAAAGGCGTCAATTCTCCTTCTATCTTCCCTAGTCATTGTCCAACTCTCTGATGCATAACAAGTGATTGCAAAGACCATGGCCTGTATCAGGTGCACCTTAGTCTCCAGAGAGACACTGTTGCTCTTGAGTACTTTAGAGAGGTCCCTAACAGCAGACTTTCCCATCGCGATATGTTTTTTGATTTCCTGGCTGCTGGTGCCAAGAGTGTTGACCACGGAGCAAAGCAAACTGAAGTTGTGAACACTCTCAATCTTTTCGCCATCCATCCTGATGCTACTGATTGGTCCGGTGGTGAGAATTTTTGTCTTCTTGACATTGAGCCTCAGTCCATACTGAAGGCTGCAGTCCTTGACCCTCTGCAGTAAGTGCATGAGGTCCTCCTCAGTTTCAGCAAGCAAAGTTGTGTCATATGCATAACGCAGATTATTGATAGATTGTCCACCAATCCTAACGCCACGCTTCTCCTCATAGAGCCCAGCCTCTCGGATGATCTGCTCTGCATACAGGTTGAAAAGGTATGGAGATAGGACACATCCCTGGCGTACACCCTTCCCAATTTTGAACCATGCAGTGTTGCCCTGCTCTGTTCTGACGACTGCCTCTTGGTCCAAGTACATTCAATAATCTTCTCCAGCACCATGTATGACTCACTAGAGCCCACTGAAACAGACACTGTGTCAATCCACCCAGTTAATGGTGTTCTCCTTTTCTGACCCTCTCTACCTTTCTGAGTGCCGTGTCCCTCTCCAAGGAATAGCCTTGCAAGCAATTTGACCAAAATAAGTGAGGCAAAGCCTCATGCTCTTTGCCTCAAAAAAAAAACAACAACCAAAAAAACAAAAAACAACACTCCAGCTGCACCCTCACCAAGACATATTTGTTTATTCTCTGCCATCTATGGGATGTTCAGCACTCTTCAACACCACAGCTCAAAGGCATCAATTCTTCTGTCACCCTTTAGAGCCTCCTGCTATACTGAGTCTGAAATCCATTGCAATAGCTGTGAAGACTTCACAGAAACATGCTCCTTATTGAGGTTTCTTAGGGAAGTTAACAAGTTACAATTCATGCTGACAATAGGATGTAATTGCTCAGTTAGAAAAGCCTCCAAGTGTGTTCACAGGCTCTTCAGCCTTGAGTTTTGCAGCTTGAGACCAGCTACAAAGCTCTTCAGTCATGCCTATTAAGGCAGGACTGCCCCATTCCTCCAACAAGCTAGCGTGAATACTTCTAGCTCTGCAAGGTAACAATCCCATGGTTAGCTCTGCCTCACATAGAGTCTCTGGTTCAGATAAGAAACATTGGTGATGGAGGCAGGACACTGTGCTTGCAAGGCAGGCAGAGTTGAGGCAGCTGGATCAGGTTAGAAGCATTATCCAAGGTGAGCAGGAAGAGATTGAACATCCCAGATGCAGTCAGTATTCTTTATAGGGGTGCCAGAGTAAAGACCACATCCTTAGGAGAACCAAAGGTGGTGATTTGAATCTTGTTTTCTGGTAGGATAGAGCCTCAGGAAGTATCAATTCTATTTGCATGTTCCTACTTGGTCATATAACAAGGTCAAAGACAATCATCTAAGAAAGTAATTTTGAGCAACAGACCCTACACTATACCTCAAATCAGTTCCAACTAAATCATTACTCCACAGGACAGAATAGAATGGCCTCTTAGGTGTCCAAGGCTATAAATGTTACTTGGGTCAGGAGCCAGTCATCAGTACAGAGCAAGGAAACACTGCATGGTTCAATATCAGGAAATGCATACGCCAGGAATGAATCCTATCTCTGTAGCTTTCCAATCTAAATGTGGTACAGATCATCTGGAAACTGGGCTCTATGAGGAAGAGTGTGGTGTCAGGGTTTGAGGGAGACTCATCAGCAATCTGCGTTATGCTTCCAAAATTGAGGAGGACCTGAGGCATTTGCTGCAGAAGGTCAGGGACTGCAGCCTTCAATATAAATTGAAGCTCAACATCAAGAAATCAAAGATTCTCACCACTGGGCCAAGTGGCAGCAGCATGATAGAGGGTGAAGAGATTAGGTTGTTAACAGCTTTATGTTTTCTTGACTCCACAATCAACACTCTTGGTACTAGCAGCCAGGAAATTAGATTAATTGTGTTGGGGAAATATGCTGTCAAGGACCTCTCCAGAGTGCTGAAGAGCAACAGTGTAAGTCTGGAGACTAAGGTGCACCAGATCCAAGCCATGGTTTTCACTTTCTGTGCATCAAAGAGCTGAAGAAGGAGGACTAAGGATGATAGAAGGTAAATCAATGCCTTAAAGTTGTAGTGCTGGAAAAGAGTATTGAATATACCATGGACTGCTAAAAGAACAAACGAGTTCATCTTGGAGAGAGTGAAATCAGGATGCTCTTTGGAGGCAAGGATTTTGAAGTTCCATCTGATATACTTTGGGCATGTTGCTGAAAGGCCACCTGGGAGCTGGGTAACATTCTACGCTGACTGCACCTTTTGGGAGACATTCTAATCAGCTTGGTGTAAGATGGGTACAGCCAATCAGAAGAGAGCATGACCATCAGCCACATTGCGCCTAACATCAGCTATGACACAATCCATCTGAGGGTCCTGAGTAGTTACATATATGGGAATGGGCAGAGGGCATCCAATCAGCATCTTCCACAGAAAGCTGACAACCGAATAAACCAGCCTACCTCCAACCCCTGCATATAAAACTTTTGTTGTAGCTTCCCCACATGTGACTTCCCATCCCCACACTCCCTCCCTCTGGCCTGGGGCTGTGGAACTTCACCTGAGAGCTGATAATAAACTCCTTTGTTTCACTTTATCTGGTTCTCCACAGCCTTTTTTTTATATCACAACTTGGTGCTGAGAACCCGGGGAAAGTGTGTGTCACTGGGCCACCCCTCCATGGAGAACCAGGCCCTGGGGGACCTGTGCTGCTGAGCCACTCCTCTGCTGAGAACCAAGCCTTCCCCAGACCTTGCCATTTCTCCTAGCTGTCTGTGGCAAGTGATCTGTGACCCTTTCCCCGCCTCCCTTTTTTGCAGAAATGACTCCACTCTCCAGGAGCCCTGCCTGTAGTCACACATGCCACGGCCTCCTGCTGGACCAGGTCTAACCTCTGAGCTCTGTAGATCCGAAGGGATGCCCAGGTCTCCAGTAGCTGACCTCATCCTCACTCTTTTTGGACCAATTGTTGGAACGCCAACCTTCCTCCACACGTTACCCCAGGACAGGGTGGAGATGGGTTCACAGCCCTCTAAATTTGACCCCAAGACACCACTTGGGTGCTTACTTTCTCATTGGCCAGGTTCAGGACCATTTAAACATATGGGAAAAAGCCTTTCATCTTCTTCTGATCTGTTTCTTGGCCCCAATACCAACTTCAATGGCCCTCAGATGGCAACTTAGACTATATTTACAGCATTAGAAAGTTATTGTCACCATTTCAGCAAAGACTTGCAGATACCTTATGTTCAGGCTGTCCGGCTTCTTTGCTCTTACCCAGAACTGTGTTCAAACTGTTCCACTGCCCGGGTCCTTCTAGCCCCCAAAACACCCTTCTTTTTCACCCTCCAATGAACCTCCCTCAGCTCTCTCCCCCTCCTCCTACTCTTTTGACCTGCTTGAAGACTTGGGCTCCCTGCCTTGAACTTCTCCTGTTCCTCCCACTTCCCCTTTTCACTCACCACCACCTCCCTATCCCCAGCCAGAAGGTACTTCCTCAGCAGCATTACCCTCTCCATCTCCTATGAGCTCTCCTGTTAGTTCCCATACCAACTCTCAAGACCTTCTCCCTCCCAGGCCCGGCACTTTTGCCCTCAGCCCCCCTTCACCTATCACTATTACTGATCTCCTTTGTCCTTTGAATGAGGTAGGTGGGGCCAAAGGAGTGATCAAATTTAATGTTCCTTTTCCCTTAATGAATCTCTCTGCTACTGAAAAATGCCTTGGATCCTTTCCTGAAAACCCTACTCAATATCACAAAAAATTTCACTGACTCAAACATATAATCTAACTTGGCATGACCTCCACGTTGTTCTCACTTCCACTCTTACTCTTGACGAGAAAGACCACATTCTAGCAGCTGCTCACGCTCACACAAATCAGATACATCTCACTGACCAAACAATGCCAGTAGGTATTGCTACCATCCTGGTTATTGAGCCTAACTGGAAGGCCAGGAAGACACATGCCAGAGAGACTGTATGGTCCAGTGTCTCTTAGTGGGCATACAAAGCACTGCCCAGACAGTTATTAAATATAACAGACTCTAGTAAATCACAGAGGGCCCAGATGAGAACCGAGATGTCTTTCCAAATCACTTAACTGAAACCTTAACTCAATAAGCTCACTTAGATAATTCCACTGCTCCAGGTTCTAGCTACTCATTTTATCACCCAGTCAGCTCTAGACATTCAGAAAAATCTCAATAAGGCTGAAAATGGCTCTCAAACCCCAGTAAGTGATTTGGTAACTATGGCTTTTAGAGTTTTTAATTCCAGGGAGAATAGAGCCAAAGCAGCCAAGCAGGTTCACATGCACCAAAGGTGGCTCTCCAAACCCAGTCTATCATGGCAGCCCTCAGGCCAGTGCAGCAGGGTAAGAGGGGTCCTGGGTGCAACAAGACCTTACCCAGAGCCTTATTCCAGTTTGGCCTGGATGGCCACTATGCCAGGATATGCCTGCAGCCACAACCACCAACTAAGCTGTGCCCAGCCTACAAGAAACCAGGTAACTGGCAATGTGGCTCAGTTACCCACTGTGAATAGCCAGAGCGAGTTACTGTTCACCTGTGAGGCAGTCCCTCCCCAGAACTCCTGGGTCTCATGAATAAAGATTGAGGATGCCTGGCCTCGTGGTCCCCAATCTCCTTCACCAAGCCTAGGATAACCATAGCGGTAGTGGTTAAGTCTATATCTCTTTTTAATAGACATGGGGGCTACCTACTCTGTCCTACCCACCTTCTCAGGTGCTACTATTTCTTCCCAAGTCACAGTTATGGGGATTAGCCACAAACCCACTTTCCCACATCAAACTCCTCCCCTACCATGTATACTTGACTTCGTGCCTTTTACACACTCCTTCCTAGTGATGCCTTCCTGTCTTGTTCCCCTGTTAGGCAGAGACAGTTTACAGTCAGTCCAGGCAACCATTTCTATTCCTCAGGACTACCTCCTTTTGTGAATATCTCTCTCCTACTTTCTCTTGTCTCCTGCCTGTCAGCCTCCCGGGATGACAAGCTGCCTCTTCCTCCCTCTGAAGTAGACCCAGTCATGTGGGACACTTCAAAACCAGTAGTCACTTCCCACCTCACACTTGTTCTCATCTCTCTGAAGGACCCCACACTATTCCCCTTTCTCCCCCAGTTTGCCTTCTCTATTGCTCATAAACGCGGCCTTCTTCCCATCATCTACTGGCTTCTCAGTCAAGGCCTTAACAGAAGTGCCTTAGACTTACTTTTAGCCAATAAAGGTGGCTCCTGTCTCTTTCTTAATAAGTAATGCTACTACTATATCAATGAAAGTGGAGTAGTAGAAAAAAAACCTAGACACTTTACACAAACTCAGAAATACTTTTAAAAACAAGAGAAGCCCAGGCAGCTCACAACTAGGATGGTGGCAAACTCCACTCTTTACTTGGCTGGCCCCAATTCTTGGCCCTCTCCTAATAATGTGTTTGGCATTAATGGTTGCTCCTTGTTTTGTTTTTTTTTTTGGTTTTGGGGTGTTTTTTTAAAGTTTTTGCAGAGCCAAATTCAAGAGCTCTCCCATGTCACAGTAAATCAATTGCTGCTTCACCCTTACTCCCAGCTCCCAAGTGAACCTCCTCCCAGTCCACCAGCCAGCCCCATTCACTGTCCCAGTTCAGTAGGAAGTAGCCAGAAAGACTACATCACCCCAAAATAACCAAAAGTGCAGGAATGAAAGGCCACCTGGGAGCTGGGCAACATTCCACACTGACCGCACATTTTGGAAGACATTTCTCATCACCCTGTTATAAGATGGCTACAGCCAATCAGAAGAGAGCATGACCACTGGCCACGTCGTGCCTAACATCAGCTATGACACAACCCACCTGAGGGTCCTGAGTAGCTACATATATGGGAACGGGCAGAGGGCATCCAATCAGCATCCTCCACAGAGCTTACCACCAAATAAACCAGCCTACCTCCAACCCCTGCATATAAAACTTTTGTTGTAGCTTCCCCACATGTGACTTCCCATCCCCTCATGCCCTTCCTCTGGCCTGGGGCTGTGAAGCTTCACCTGAGAGCTGATAATAAAGTTCTTTGTTTTACTTCATTTGGTTCTCCAGCCTTTTTTACCTCACAATTTCCAGGAGGGACCAGTCCTTGGAGAGGGACATCATGCTTGGGGGGGTGGAGGGACAGTGTAGAAGAGGAAGGCCCTGGATGAAATGGATTGACTCTGCCTGAGCTAATGGGAGTAGGTGTGTCAGAGACAGTGAAATTGACTCAAGGTAGAACAGGGTTCAGAGCTGTTGTACATAAGGTTCCCACGAGTTACAGACATACAATAGCACATACTACCACAAACATCCAATAGGGTATACAATATTATAAATCTTTACCTCATCTTTCTTCAGTGGAACAGCTGGTGTGTTCCAAACTACAGCCATCAGCAGCACTATGCCACCAGAACTCCAGTCAAATGCAAAGATGATTTGCATAATTCTTAGTATTATTGCCTCCAAGTTTAATTTCTATATTCACTTGCAATTTTCACTGGTGGTTCTGTGGTAGGCTTCTTACCTCTCAAGTAGGAGACCTCGGTTTAATTCTGAGCCAGTATACCACCCATCATCTGTGGAAGTGTGTGTGTTGGTCAACAGATTTCAGAGGAGTTTCTAGATAAGACAGTGGAAAAAAGGCCTGGAGATCTAGAAAATCATCCAAGAATGTTCTATGGGTCGTAGGCTCTGATTAGCGCCGATCGTGGAGATGGCACAGAGACAAGGCGGGGCATTGCTTTGTTGTGTTGTGCGTGGGGTCACATGAGTCAGGGGCTGACTCAAGAGCAGCTGATAACAATTATCTCCCTGACATCACAGACCAATTGTGCAGGGAAAGCACTGCCAAGGGCCTGCTTTGGAGTGAGCTCTGGTGGTGTGATCACCTCTCTGGCAGTTCACATCCACCAGCGGCTCCTCAAGGGAAACATTCTGTTCACAGCCTCAGGAAACCCTCTGGAGGGTCATTTATGAGTCAATTCCAAATCAAAAGCAATGAATTTGAGGCAGTTTTGAAAGCTTTAGTGTGACCAAACTGGCTTGGCCTGGAAGGTGTGAGAAAACAGGGCCTACTTCCCAGTTTCAGCCTATGGCCCAGCTCCTCCAATTCATAAGAAAGAAGTCAACCGTGGGGGCAGCTGCAATGAAGAAAGAGACTGAGAAGAGGACAAGCCAAGCCTAGAGCGAGTGATGGTACGTAACCAAAGCTATGGTCTAGAAATCGAGACTCCTACCCTATCTCCTCCCTCACTGAGTGAACCCCTTCCTCCCTGGGCGCAAGTAGGACCCTCACTTCATGCCAACCTTCCCAGCTTGTCATTGTAGAGAGATGGAGGTAGACACAGAGTATGTGGGCTTTTTCTCCCAGCACTTCCCTCCCCTCCTCTCTGCTCCCACCCTCTGGGAGTTGGGTGTGGTTGTTGTTAGGTGACATTTAATTGGCTTTGATTTATAATGACCTTGTGCACATAGGTTACAACCTTGCTCAACATGACTTTTCAGATTCAGTGTGTTTGCCTAGAAAAGGTTAAAATGCAGCTTCTCAGCTGCTGTGTTGTTCATTTCTTGCAAATATTTGAGAACAGACTCTAACATAGGCTTTCTTAGTAACAAAACAAGACAAAAAAAATCCTCATAGTGTTAACTGTTCTAAAGAATGTGCCTTGCAAATGCTGTAAAACTGAATATTTATTTCCTTGTATTATGATTGTTGCCAAAGGCCTCACCCGATTTCAGACTCATCTTAATTGATCATGTTGAGAAAATATCTCATTTGGTCTCAGTTTTTAATGTGGAAAGAGTAGGAGAAGAGGCAAATTAATGCAAAAATCTTAAAGGTTTTCTAGCAAGGTTATGCTTTTGACACTAAATGT
>NW_006399879.1:1385137-1385649 GCF_000299155.1 Elephantulus edwardii | reverse complement strand
CAACAACAACAGGGACAACTGGTGGCCTAGTGGCAAGAAGCTGCTCTGCAATTCAGAAAGCATGAGGTTCTAAACCCCCGGCCGCTCAGCAGGAGAGGATGGGTCATCTCCTCCTTTGTGAGTAACTACCTCTGAAAACCCATTAAAGGGTCAGCTCCCACTTGAAGGGACACAATAACAGTGTCCCACTTCCTGTCTCTTAGAAGCAAGACTTCATTTCCATGAGCAAAAATTTCATTTAGTAATGTAGTTACTTATTTAGTATTATAGTATTATGTACTATTATGGAATCAGTGGGATTCAGAATGTAACTTTGTAGGTGAAACATATATATGTATGTTTGTTGTTGTTACGTGCTGTCAAGTTACCTAGGACCCATAGTAACCCTTTGTAAAATAGCTCTGAACCCTGTTAAGCCAGTCTCACTTATTCTGACACATCTACCCCCATAGCCCCAGTCAGCTATGAAGCAGGAGTGGCATCCACTTCCACAATAGCTTGCCTCTGGAAAC
>NW_006399879.1:1383072-1384311 GCF_000299155.1 Elephantulus edwardii | reverse complement strand
AAAAACTTTGCACGATCCTGTCTCATCTTTGTAGTCTCTGCGGGGCTCAAGTCCACTGTTGCAGTCACCGTGTCAATCCATCTTGTTGAAGATTTTCTTCTTCCCAAATCTATTTTTCCAAGCATGATGTCCTTCTCTAGGGGCTGGCCCCTCATGATAACATGCCAAATTGTGAGCTGAAGCCTTGTCATTCTCACTTGTGAGGAGCATCAAGATGACACTTCTTCCAAGACAAATGTGTGTGTCTTGTGGCAGAGCATGGAACAGTCAACATGCTTTTCCAGCAGCATAATTCACAAGCACTAATTCTTTAGTCTTCCTTACTCACTGTCCAATGTTCACCTGGCTTGAGTCAGGCTTGCCTTTTTTTCCAGGTTGATGTTCTTGCTCTGTAAAACTTTAACAGCGGTCATTGATAGCAGATTTGACCAATGCAATACATCATCTGATGTGTTTGTATTGACATTTGCTTCTCTGAGGGTTAATTGTAGAAGTAATTAAAATGAAATCATGGCTAATTCCAATCTTTTCTCTATTTATGACGCTTTTTTAAAATAAGTCCACTTGTGAAGATACTTGTTTTCTTTGTTGAGATGTGACCCATATGTCTCAGGGGCTCTGGGTGTGTCCGTTGTTGTTGGTGTTGTTGTTATGTGCCATAAAGTCACCTGTGACTTAGCATAGCATTGTTATACGTAGCAACCCTATGTACAAAGGCTCAGAACCCTGCTCTATCCTGAGCCAACCTTATTGTCTCTGACACACCAGTATCCCAGTCACTGAGTCAATCCATCTTATCGAGGGTTTTCCTCTTTCGCACTGTCTCTCCACCCCTCCCAAGCATAAGGTCCCTCTCAAAGAATTGGTCCCTCTTTGCAACGTTCTTACTCTTTGCAACGTGCTTAAAGTGTGTCAGACGGAGCTCCAGAATTCTTGCCTCCAAGGAGCAGCCTGGTTTTACCCTCTCCAGGACGAGCCTGTTCATTCTCTTAGCAGACCATAGTATATTCAATACTCTCCAGCACCACAGCAAAGGCATCAATTCTCCTTCTATCATCCCTAGTTATTGTTCAGCTTTCTGATGCATAGCATGCAATTGAGGAGACCATGGCCTAGATCTGGTGCACCTTAGTCTCCAGACTGACATTGTTGCTCTTCAGTACTCTGGAGATGTCCCTGATAGCAGACTTTCACAATGCAATTTGTCTTTCTTTTAATTATTATTATTTTATTTCATTA
>NW_006399879.1:1379580-1381936 GCF_000299155.1 Elephantulus edwardii | reverse complement strand
CTAGAGTTCTTCCAAGCTTTTCTTTAATGAAGTTTATAGTCCTTGGTTTTAATCACAGATCCACGATCCACCTTGAGTTGGTTTTTGTATATGGAATGAGGTGTGGCTCTTGCTTGAGTCTTCTGCAGATAGTTTTCCAATTTTGCCAACACCATTTGTTAAAAAAGGCTGTTGTTTCCCCACTTAACTGATTTCATCTCCTTGTCAAAAATCAGTTGACCATAATTTGTCTTTTGATTCCCTGGTTGCTGGTACCAAGAGTGTCAATTGTGGAGCCAAGCCAACTAAAGCTGTTAACAATCTCAGTCTCTTCCTGCCTGTCATGATGTTGCTAATCAGCCCAGTAGTGAGAATGTGTTTTCTTAATATCAAGCTTCAATCCATATTGAAGGTTACAGTCCTTGACCTTCTGCAGCAAGTGCTTCAGGTCCTCCTTAGTTTCAGCAAGCAGGGTTATGTCATCTACAGAACTCAGGTTCTTGATGAGAGAGTCTTCCTCCAATCTTGATGTCACACTCCTCCTCATAGAGCCCAGCCTCCTGGATGATCTGTTCCACATATAGGTTGAAAAGTTATGGAGGTAGGACATATCCTTGGCGTACACCCTTCCTGATTGTAAACCATGCTGTGTTTATTTGCTCTGTTCTGATGACTGCCTCCTGGTCCAAGTCTGGGCTCTTCTCTGTCTCTCTCTCTGTCTCTCTCCATATATATATATATAGCATAGACATATCTATCTATCTGTATCCAGATATATAGAAACACACCAATATATAGACACACACCCAGATATATACACACACACAGATGTACACATACACGCACCCCATATATACACACCCTGTATATGCACACAAAATATATACATATGTATAATACATGCACACACACACAGAGGGCAACTGAAATGTATGGGTTATACCTAAAAAAAAAATATGTGGCTATGGAAACAAAACTGAAGATGAGATAAAATTCTGCAAGAAAAATTGTTTCTTCATTATTGTTGTTGTTGTTAGGTTTTGTCGAGGCAAGTATGACTCACAATGACCCTATGAACAACAGATCTGAACCCTGTTCTATCTTGTTACATCCTCACAATCTCTGACAAACTCAAGCACTTTGTCAGAGTCACCATGTCAGCCCACCCGGTCAAGGTCTTCCTTTCTTTCACTGGCCCTCTACCTTCTCAGGCATGATGTCCCTCTCCAAAGGATAACTTCTCCTACCAACAGGCCTGAAGTATGTGAGCTAAAACTTCATCACCTTTCCCTCCAAGGAGCACCTGGAGTGCACCTGCTGCATAAGACCTCTTTAAAGTGTCAGTTTCCAAGAACAGCACTTTGAATACCAAGGTGTAGCTGACCCATGCCATATTCTTTTTCGTCACTGCATAAATGTGCAAAAGCTGGACACTGAAAACGTAAGAGAGAAGAATGGATGCTTTCTGACTGTGGTGTTAGTGAAAACTATTAAACACACACGGTTTGCCCAAGAACAAATGGAACTGCCCTGGAGGGAGTACACCCAGGATGTTCCTTCATAGTGGGAATGTCGAGACTTCATCTCATACGCTTCGGGCACGTCATCCGGAGGGACCTTCCTTGGAGAAGATCATCGTGCTTGGTAGACGATCTTCAATGAAATGGATTGACTGGCACAGTGGGTGCAAACTGAGCTCAAACACAGCAAAGATTATGAGGTTGGTGCAGGACTGGGCGGGTTCTGTTCTGATGCACACGTGGTCACGTGTTGTCAGAACAGACTAAGGGCAATAGCAGCAACAGCAGCAGCCGTGGTGGCTCGGTGGCAGGTGCCTCATCTTCATGCAGGAGACCCAGGGTCCACTGTCAGGCCCATGCGCTGCTATGAAGCTGAATGGATTTCAGCAGAGCTTCCAGACTAAGACAGACTAGGAACAAAGACCTGGCAATCTACTTTTGAAAATCAGCCCATAAATGCCCCACGGATCACAATGTTCTCTCCCACACCTGGTCATGGGTGGCACAGGACCAGGGAGTGTGTGTTCCATTGCGCTTGGAGTCACCATGAGTTAGGGACTTAACAGCCACCAGCAGCAATAGCCATGTAGTGATTTATAGAAAAAGAAAACACAAAGCAGTGCCTGAGAGATAAATATGACTCAGTACAGCTACACTGTGGAATATATCACAGTGTTAATGGTTAATGAAGAATTCTCGAGACCCTGTACAGCCTGGATGAGCTTGGAGGTTGAGTGAGTGAAATAAGTCGGTCACAAAACAGACCAGCATTTTGTGAGTCCACTATTACCAAGAGCTAAGGCAAAGTTTACACTTTTTTTAGTGGTTACCTGGATGTTGTTGTTGTTATGTGCCAT
>NW_006399879.1:1345107-1378505 GCF_000299155.1 Elephantulus edwardii | reverse complement strand
TTCTGGTATTCTCTGCTTTCAGCCAAGATCCATCTAACATCAGCAACAATATCCCTAGTACCACGACCCCTTCTAAACCCAGCCTGGACTTCTGGCAGTTTTCTGCTAGGAGGAGATAATTATCTAATGATCAGTAATTGGATAATGAGCACCTATTAAGTTGGATAAGGGAAAGGCCGCCTAAAATAGAAATAATTAACATAATATCCATAGGTAAGCAGGCAAGATGGGCAGATATGGACAACAGAAAAGGACGACACCCTGACCACACACAGAGCAAAAGAAAACAAAAACTCCTCAACCTCATGGCCCTCAAACCGGAACTGAGTCACAGCCGACCCTCCAACGGGTTTTCTGAAGCTGTGAATTGCACCGGAGGAGACCATCCATCCTTCTCCTGAGGATTTGAACTGTCAGAGTCGCCAACTTTGGGTCAGCACCTCAATTCCTTACTGACGACATGACCGTGACCGTGACCAGACAGGGTTCTCACACCGCATTGCCACGGAGTTGGGACTGACTCTCATCAGGTTTCTGAGGCTGCCAATCACAGGAGGAGATGGCACATCTCCCCTGCCCCCACCCTGACACACACACTCCTCAGATTCCCCCAGAGATCCAAACCGCCCCAGTGCCAGAGGGGCACAGCCTTTGAGTTCAAAATCCAACTGGGATGATATTTCTACATGTGTATTTGTACATGCTACAAATACAGTCACTGAACAGGACAAACAACAGGAACAAAGTTTGTGAACTTCTTACCTCTAAGAAGTTAAGCACCTGGAGAGGATGAACAACATACTGGCCAGGAGGTCTCGGGACCATGTTGGGAGACATAATAATAAGGAAAAGGCTAGTGGGGGGAGGGGAATGATGAATGGTGGAGTGAAAAGGTGAGGTTCCCTTCTAAATAGAGCAAAAAAGACTTCTTTAAGAGGATGACAGAAACAGGGAAGGGTACAGACCACTATGCATAAGCACTGCAGGCAAAGGAAGCATGTGCAAGGGCCCTGAGGCAGGGTGGCTGTGTCGGGAAGCATGTGCAAAGGCCCTGAGGCGGGGTGGCTGTGTTGGGAAGCATGTGCAAAGGACCTGAGGTGGGGTGGCTGTGTCGGGAAGCATGTGCAAAGGCCATGAGGCAGGGTGGCTGTGTAGGGAAGCATGTGCAAAGGACCTGAGGCGGGGTGGCTGTGTCTTGCCTAAGAAACAGACAGCAGTGAGGGAGGGGGAACATGGCATGAAGTGGAGAACACAGACCCTGTAACCTTGTGGGCTAGTCCAACATCTCTGCAGTTTAGGGTAAGGAGCTCTGGTGGTACTGTGATTAAACATCACACTGTCAACTATTAAGTTCAGGGTTCAAACCCACCAGCCACTCCCTTGAAGAAGGATAAGACCCTCTGTTTCCTTAAAGATTACAGAACCATCTATAGACACTTAACTCTTCTCCAGCACCACAGCTCAAAGGCATCAATTCTCTTTCTCTCATTCCTAGTCATTGTCTAGCTTTCTGACGAAGCATAATGATTTTATTTTCCCCTCTTCCCCCTCTAATCTCTGGTAAGTGTCTATAGATGGATAGACACTAAGGTAGACCGTAAGTGTTTACACATTCTTGTATTGTATTTGCTAACCCCTTCCTCCTGAGTCAAGCATAAGGTTTTTAATAGAAAGAGCTTAGCTTCATTTGCACAGAATTATTTTTGTAATTTGCTCCCTGGCAATTTTCAATAAAGGTAAACAGGGAAGCTGGGCACTTCAGTTGTTCAAACTGCTCGTCCCCTGCTTTATCTCTGTTTACTTATACATTCTTGCAGTTCTGTCTTGTAATTAATTATTTACCCTCAGTTGACAATAGACTTCATCTCACACACTTTAGGTGTGTTATACAGAGGCCAGTGCCTGGGAGAAGGACAGGAAGCTTAGACAAGCAGAGGTCAGTGGGAAAGTGGAAGATCCCAGCAATATGGACTGGCACAGAAACTGTAATGATGGGTTTGGGCACAGTGGGGACTGTGAGCATGGGGCAGGGGTGGGCAGGGGCGGTCCTGCTGGGCACAGGGTGCTTGGAGTCAGAGCTCTTGCCAAGACCCCTAATGACAGGAAAGGCAGGCTGCTGGGCCCTACCTGCGACCCACCACTGGTGGTCAGCTGACCTTTAGCAAGATGAGTAAGCCCTCACAGAGACCCTCCATCAAGCTTCCAAGTAACCCCAATGGAAGGAGATGGCCATGCTTCTTCTGAGGAGTAGCTAGCAGGTTTGAAATGCTGACCTTCTGGTTAACAGGCTGACCTACAACCCACTATGCCATTGTTGTTGTTTTTGTTGTTGTTATGTACTGTCGAGTCACTTGCAACTCATAGCGACCCTATGCACAACAGTCCTAAACCCTGCTCTATCCCTTTACAATCTTACTGTCTCAGACACACCTATCTCCAATACCCCAGTGACTGAATCAGTCCATCTCATCAAGGGTCTTCCTCTGCTGGGCTGTCCCTCCACCATCCCAAGCATGACATCCCTCTCTAAGGACTGATACCTCCTTGCAACATGTCCAAACTATGTCAGATGAATCTTCGGAATCCTTGCCTCCAAGGAGCAGCCTGGCTTCACCCTCTCCAGGATGAACTTGTTTTTTCTCCTAGTCCATGGTATATTCAATACTCTTCTCCAGAACCACAGCTTAAAGGCATCAACTCTCCCTCTATCATCCTTAGTCATTGCTCGCTGATGCATAGCAAGTAGTTGCAAAGGTCATGGCCTATATCAGACACACCTTAGTCTCCAGACTGACATCGTTGCTCTTCAGTACTTTGGAGAGGTCTCTGACAGCAGACTTTCCCAGTGCAATTTGTCTTTTAGTTTCCTGGCTGCTGGTATGAAGAGTGTTAACTATGGAGCCAAGGAAACGAAAGCTGTGAACAATCTCAATCTTTTCACCATCTATCATGATGCTGCCAATCAGTCCCATGGTGAGAATCTTTGTTGTTTTGATGTTGAGCTTCAATCCATATTGAAGGCTGCAATCCTTGACCTTTTGCAGTAAATGCTTCAGGTCCTCCTCGGTTTCAGCAGTTGTTTTATACTGCGGAGTCAGAATTGATGTGGCGGCTTTTCAGAGGCAGTAGATCCCAAGGGAGGAGGTTGCCCATCTTTCTCCTACAGAGCAGCTGGTGGATTTGAACTGTGTGCCTTCAGGTTGGCAGTGCAGCTCTTTACCACTAGGCCACCAGAGCTCCCCTGTAGTCAGTGGGCTCCTGAGGTTCATGAGGTGAATGATTAAGCACAGAACAGAGACCGCACCCAGGGAGAAGAGGAAGACATGAAGCCAAGAAGAGGCCTCTCCATGGACGTCTGGAAGCTAGCTACCAGGAGCTGAAATGGACAAGAAAAGGCCTTCCCCAGAGCCACACTCAGAATTCAGACTTTTGGCCTCTGCAATCAGGAGACAGTAAAGTCCTGTTCCTTAAAGTCGCCCACCCAAGGTGGAGTGAATATTGGTGTCACCCAGCACAAGACGACAATCACTCCACCCTACCCGTCTCTCCTTACCTGGTTTTGTTTTCCTTCTTGTCACTCATCACCCATCACTGCATAATAACCAGTTTACCACTGTCATACAGGTGGCTCTGCTCACAGTGACACAGGTGTGTGACCTAGGTGTATGACTCAGGTATGTAACTCAGGTGTGCAAACCAAAGCATGTGACACGGTGTGTGACCCAGGTGTGTGACCAAGGTGTGTGACCCAGGCGTGCAATGCAGGTATGACCCAGGCGTTTAATGCAGGTGTGTGACCCAGGCGTGTAATGCAGGTGTGTGACTCAGGTGTGTTAGCCCAGAACCAGTCTCCTGTGGCTCTGGGCTGGACTCTGAGAAGGCTGGGAGAGTGTGGGAGTCCCCACTAAGTCAGGCCTTCCCACTCAGCCCCCCACCTGTGCTCACTGTGCCCCCTCCCTGGCCCTAGGGAGGGCAGCTGGACAAGCTACTTCACACAGAAACTGCTTATTGACCTTGGGTAAGTCGTTGACCACCTCTCAGGGCAGAGGTGCCACATCTGTGAAAAGGAAGTCCCTTCAACTGCGTGTGAAGGAATCGCTCATCCCTTCGCCCCTGGTCTTCTCATGCACCCTGGGTGGATCAGGAAGCATAAAGATTGATGTTCTTGGGGCTGAACAGAGGTATCCTGATAGGGTAAGGAAATTGCCCACAGTCAGTGCTTACAAAGCAGAGGACTTCTTGGAGGAGGTGACGCAGAAATGGCTATTCAGATACCTGAACGGGGGGGTGTGTCTTCGCCTTTCATTTCTTCCCTGGGGTGGCCACCACCTCACACAGGAGAAGAGGTGCTCACTGGAGTTCTGAGCACAGGCGTCTCGCTGGGCTGCCAGGGCTGGAATCTGGTCCACATCACATCCCTAGTCCCTCATCTCTGAACTGCAGGGGGCTCCTGTGAGATGGGATCAGGATAACGGCAGTGGAGGCTGGCTCCTGTGACGGCTGCGTGGGACCGAGGATGCCACACTAAGGGCTGGGGCTGGCACCCACACTCCCTCAAGTGCTCCCTTCCTCCCAAGGGCCTCAGTTTCCTAGGCTGTGAGATGGGCTCTAGGATGACCAAGTTCTGAAGCCCTAGCTGCCCTGCAGTCAGCACAGCTGGTGCACAGCTGGCCCAGGAGCCCCATGGGGTGTCGGAGGGAGGGCCCCTGAGCAGTGGAGCTGGAAGCTGCGCTTGCCCTGGGGGGTGTCCATGAGGGACTCCGCCCCACAGCTGAGGTGCAGCTGGCCCTGGGACTGGTTGTGGGTACTTCAGGGCTGGAGCTGGGGGGCCAGCCTGGGGTTTCCAATCCAGGTGAGCTCTAAAAATAAAGACAGATGCCAGCCTCCATCACCCGGAGGGGGCAGAAAAGGCGGAGTGCCAAGTCTGAAGTGCCCTAGATGGAGAAAAGGTATCGCCTCCCACCCTGGTGGCACTGTGGATTCAGCATTTCGCTGCTAACTGACAGGCTTGCTGGTTGGCATCCATAAGCCTCTTTGTGGGCGAATAGGGAGGCGATCCCTTCTACAAACCCTCTCAGCATTTCTGTGTGTTGGCACCATTTAGACAGTTTGGGTTTTCTGGTTTCACCCTCCCCCCATTTCAGGCCATTATCACTTCCCCTGAACTGGTGGGGCCCTGCCACCCTCTCCACCTTCTCCTTTCTGGGGCCCACTCTGAATGTCACAAAAGCATCACATTCCCCCAGCAATTGGCCGGCTCCACCTACTGGTTCCCATCTGGGGCCCCTGCACTCCCCTGTCCCTACTCTTCCCCACTCTTTCAGCCTCAGCCCCCAAGATGCCTCTGCAGTGAGGTAACCAGGCTTCCCGGTGCTGTGTGCTCAGGTCCCGCACTCTTGTCATCCTCCGTTTATCAGTGTGGTTGCAAAGCCTCCCAACCCCTGAGCGCAGCTACGTGGAGCGCAGCAATGAAGGAAGGGACACTGGGCTCGCGTGGCTGAAGGAGGTGGCAGCTCTACCCAGACTTTGTGCGTCAACTTGGTCAAATTGCAGGATTCTGCTTCAGTGTCTCCAACTGTAAAGGACGCTGCCTCCATTGGTAACCAAAGGCCTGATCTGTTAAGTGAATCATGCTGAGCCCCTAGAGTGAGTGACCAACCTGGCCAGACCCAGGCTGTGGGAAGGGTGATTGTCCCAGGAGCTCCCCGCCCCTCCCCCCCCGCCCCGTGTCACTGTCTTGGTGACATTTGAGAGTATTTTTGGTCAACACTGGAGGTAAGGGGATCGTGGGGCCTGGGTGATCTTTGGCAAGTCATTTACCCGCCCCTCAAGTCTCAACCTCCTCACTTGTCTAGCAGGAGTCTCCGGGTGGTGTGAGCTGTTAAAGCTGGTGAAGCACTGGCTACCTGCGGGAACATGGGCAGGTAAAGCCGCAGAGGAAAGACCCCAGCCATGAAAACGGTATGCAGCAGCTCTCCACACATAGAACCTCCCCAGAGTCCACCCGCTGCTGGCAGGTTCAAACAGCCAAGGTTTCAGCTGCGCTGATCGCGTCAGGTTAGCTGAGGGCGTAACCCTTGATTCGCAGTCTACGCGTAAGAATCAAGGTGGCTGAGGCAGAGGGTGCGGGGGTAGGAGCAATGTCTCTTAATTTCGGGTCCGCAGTCGCTTTTGGGCATAATCTTTGTTCCTCCCCTGACAGAGTCAGCGGTGGGTCTCTGCTGAGTTCCTCCTCCAGCCCAGGATTCCAGGTACGTCCCCACCTCAGATGCCTGGAAATCCCAGTGGCGCGGTAGAAACAGCGGCCAAGGAACACACCTCAGCTCCGCGCTCTTAAGGGACTTCCGGTGCGCGCTGAGTGAGGTCTCACACCAGCCCGGCCCCATCCCACTCCCCGTGAGGACGCTGAGACTCAGAGAGGCTACCAGAAGCTCTGCTGCCCTCCGGAGCTGAAAAATCTTATCGGAGTGATTCCATGCTTGGGCCTCAGTTTGCAAATCTGTACAGTGGGCGCAACAGTGGCACAGGTCTGGATGGTAGGTAATGCCCCTCTGAAGATTGGGTGGCATTGTCCTATGGAAACGTTAGAATGTTTCTGGCACACAGTGAACGTTCAGTCTGTGTCATCTGCTCTCTCATAAATGAGGACGGTTCGTTGTGATGGCCTGTCTCTGGGAAAGTGCGCTCCGGGACACTCTTGCCTGAGGTCTCCATTGCGCCCATTCTACAGAGAGAAACCTGAGTGTTGGAGAACGAGAGGTTGGGTGCCTTTGGATCTCTCAGTCTGCCCCAAACACTGGTTTCTGATTTGTCCACGCCGTCTCTTTCTTCCCTGGAGAGGAAGAGCGTCTTTGGAAGGAGAATGGAGTATTCTCCCTTTTAAAAGCAGCGTCTTCTGGGAGGTGGTGATCTGAAGAGTCACCTCCAGTTAATCCAGGGCAACCCCAACAGGGGGTTAGAACATGAATGTATCCGAAAAGGGCCTTTGGAAGTTCCGTCTCACCCAGCCCTCTCCATAAGTAGCCTAAAGTCCTCCCCCTCCCCAAGTGTGATGGGTGGGAGGATATCGCGTGTACACATGTATTTGCCATGCAGTGCAAAGAGACCCCAACCACGCCTGGCTGAGAGCTAGGAGGTGGCCCCTGGGGTCTCATGGCCACACACTAGGGTCTGACATGAGCTAGTGAACAGCAGCAGCTTCATTCTCCTCCCCAGTTACCTTACTTTTTTCACCTGTAAAATGGGCATCAAGGGTCTCCACACCCAGCTGTTGCCAAGACTGCCTGGGAGTGGCAGGCGTGAACTGTCCCTTCTGCTTACTCTTGCCAAGTCCCAAACTGAGAAAAGGCTTTTGAATTTATTGTTTCTTAATGATCCCTCTAAGGTAGCTCTTTGCACAGCCCACTAAGGCGTTGGTGGTCTTTGTACACCCTGTGAGCTGGGGCTCAGATGAGCACAGTGACTTACTGGAATTCTCCACCTGTCTGGATAGGCGTAAACTTGCACTGAACCTCTGCCCTTGTGGAGGTCGTTGGAGGCACAGGAACACCCCACCCCCATGTGTTCTCACCCTTTGGTATCAAGTACCCACAGCCAGCAAGTGTTGTTCCATCCTGGCACTACTTCCTTTCCAGTTTACTCTCATAAGAAACAAAGACTGACAATTTCACACTACACAGAGAGAAAATGAGGCTTGGAGATGTTAAGTCATTTGCTCAAGGTCAGGCAGATAGAAATACCTAAACCAAGATCCATAAGCGGATGGAAGACGATGGACTCCATGTTGAGTGCACTGGGCTTCTGCAAGCACCGCCTGCTCCTCTGGGCCAGGACTTCAGTAGGGGCACTCACATCTTGGGGCTGGGTTCTGGAAGAGTGTGACGTCACGTCTAATTTTGGGGGAAATTCTGAGATGTTCTAGAAAGACCTGAGAAGAGTGTGGGAGATGGGGCCAGTGGTGCAGAGGGAGGCCTCTCCCCAATTCTCCCTGCCCCTGCCTGCAGTTCTCACTGCCTCAAAGGCAGGGCTACTCCTCAGGGTGGTCTGCAGACCCGCGCTGGACATGGAGTGAGGCTCCACACACCCCCGCCCCCCCTGGTGGTACCCTCTGCACTGGCTTTGACTCCTGGGGTGGGCCAGATCCCCAGCCTCCGTGGAAACACCATGGAGACACCGCTGCCTCTTCAGGGCTCTACTTTCTTCAGGTTCTCAGTCCACAAATTCCCCTCACCAGGATCTGCCCTCTCCCATCACTGTCTTTCCGTGTCTCCCTCAGTATCCTCCCTCCCCCAAATTATGTGTCTGTCACCAGATCCTGTTAGGTCCAATCAAGTCGAGTATGACCCATAACAAAGCCATCAACAACAGATCTGAACCCTGTCCTGTCCTGTGCCAGCCTCAGGACTTCTGAGCTTCAGTCAATACACCTGGCTGAGGGGCCTCCTGTCTTTTGCTGTCTCTTCACCTTTCCAAGCATGATGTCCCTCTCCCAAGGAATTAACCTCTCCTAGCAACATGCGCAAAGTCAGTAAGACAAAGCTTTGTCATCCTTGCTTGTAAAAAGCACCTTGGTTACACTTTCTTCAAGACACAGCTGTTCTCTCAGTAGTCCATGTGCTGTTCAGTGCTCTTCTCCAAAAAACTCAAAGACATCATCAAAGACTTAGTCTCAAAACAACTATGAGATATCATCTCACCCCATTCAGAATAGCAAAATTTAACAGAACAGCAAGCGACAAATGCTGGCGAGGTTGTGGAGAAACTGGAACCCTTAGTCACTGTTGGTGGGAATGTAAAATGGTGCAACCACTGTGGAAGGCGGTATGGCGCTTTCTCAAAAAGTTGCAAATAGAGATACCATTTGACCCAGCAATTCCACTACTGGGAATATATCCCAAAGAAACCATAACTGACATCCAAGCAGATATATGCACACCCATGTTTATCGTGGCTTTGTTCACAATAGTAAAGAGCTGGAGACAACCCAAGTGCCCTTCAACAAATGAGTGAACAGAGAAGCTGGGGTATATCCACACAATGGAATACTATGCTGCATTGAAAAACAAGGAACTCATACAATATTATTCAAAATGGGTGACCCTGGAGGACATTATGCTGAGTGAAGTATCTCAGTCACAAATGGACAAATACTGCATGGTGCCACTGTTGTAAAACAGGACTGACCTTGGGGTTGGGGGGAGACTGAGAAAGATGGGCTCAGTAATGTATACTACATTGAAACAGATGAGGGAGAAAGCTGTTTAAAAGGGATATGTGATTAGGTATTTCTGTCATGACAGAGTCCAGAGCAAAGGCTGCATAGTGGAGTGGACTTGGGGGGAGGGATTGTAAAACAATGAAAGAATTTTTCTTTTACTTTCCAAGAGGGTAGTGTTAGGGGGAAGGGTTGGTAGGGGAGAAAAATGCAACAGTGAATTAATCACACACACACACACACACACACACACATACCAAAAAAAGAAAGAAAGAAAAGAAAAGAAAAGAGTCTCACAGTGGCCGCATGAACGACAGATCTGACCCCTGGCGAAGACCCCAGCCCTGCCTCACCATCGCGGTCAGGTTCAAGCCCATCGTGGTAGTGACCTATTCAGTCCATCTCCTCTCTTTCACCGACCCTCCACCTTTCCTAGCATGAAGAAATTCCTGCAGAGGCACTGGATGGTGGGCTTACATGTTTCTTCACATCTTTAAATAAGGCTCTGTTGGGATGTGCGTGTGTTGCTTGTGATGTTGGGCTGTGTACGTGCTGGTTTTGCGTGTACAAGATGTGTAGTGTGTGGGTTGTGTGCGGTGTGGTGAGGTGTGTGGGGTGCGCGGCTTGGATATGTTTGGGGGTGTTGACTGTGTTTGTGGCAAGGCAGTGTGTGCCGTTCCCATTTGTGTGTGGTGTGTGCTGTTGGATAAGTGTGCCCCAGGAGTCTCTGTGTGTTGCCTGTGACATGTTCCCGTGTGTGTCCGTGCCTGTGTGTCGAGTGTATGAGGGGGTTTGGATCGGTGCTGTGTGTGCCCTGGGTGTGTTCTGGTGCCTGGAAGGGACCTGGTGAAGCATTGCGCTCCGACGCGAACGCGCAGGGGTTGTGTGTGCGCGCGCGGGTCCGCGGGAGGGCGCTGTGGAGGGGGCAGGCCCGCCGTGTGAAGGAGGCTTGTGGAGAAGCCGCCTGTGGCATAATCCAGGGAGAAGGGGAGGGCGGGGGGATGGGGTGGTCAGGTGCTCCGGGGGCCCAGGCGTCCTGCTCTGGGAAATGTCCTGGCCTCGCAGACAAGCGCAGGGCTTGGCGGGCGGGGATGGAATCAGGGAGGCCGCGCAGCCAGGGGGTTTGGCCAAGCCGGCGCCAGCCGACCTGTTGAAAGGCGGCCTCATCTCTTCCTCGCCATTTCCCACTGTGCCCCCGGGGGATGCAGGCTGGCCGGCCGGGCTCCCCTGGGGGTCCGTAAAGAAATGATGCTCTTTCTCCGTTGGACGGGTTGGGCCCTGCAGCCACAGGAACCGTACCTGCGGCCCGCAGCGGCGGGTAGTTGTCTTCATCGGAGCGCATGAGCCACCTGGGCCTTCAGGCTAGGCCTCCAGAGATAGGGGCTCTAAGCGCCAGCTCGGCAGACCTTGCGCTCCAGCCCCAGCAGAGCTCCCAACCCCGCCGGCCCTCCGCAGACCTCCGCACACGGCCCTGGGCTCTTCCTCCCGACGGGGCTGCGCGCCCCGGGCCCGCGTCCGCGTCCGCACACCACTTTGGCCTTGCCCACGTGGTCCACTCAACAGAACGGAAACGCCCGGCAGGTGGGCGCCTGTTCAGAGCAGGGCGCCGCGAAGGAGGTGTTCAGTGTCGGGCCACTGGGGGCACACGCGCTCACTGTCCTCGCCAGGTGACCCATAAAGGAGGGGATGTGGGGAAGGCATGTGGTGTTGGAACTCCCGATCAGCCAGCCTCCTTGGCTGTGTTGCCTGGGAAAAAAAAACGAGCATCTCTGCGCCCCATCCTCTCCTCAGTACAAACCTCCTGCGTTGTCAGTGGGCGCAGAGGGGACAGAGCCTTCTAGAAAGCTCCGCACGCAAGTCGGCCTAAGTGTAGCTTCCAGCCGGTCACAGCCGCTCCCCAGCGCGGGGATCAACCCTACATTTTTTGCCGCACAAAGAAATTGATGGTAATAGTTCAGGGCGGGGACCTCCCGGACCCAAGCCGCTGAGTTCAGAGATTCGGATGGGCGCGAACGAGTCAGGCTCAGCTAGTATGCAGGAAGGGCCTGGCTGCCTCCCCCCACCCCCCGCGCGCCACTCTGATCGCCTGTACATCGTACATTTATTGAGCACCGCCTGTGTGCGCGCGGCCTAGTGGAGGGATTAGCAAGCAACGGGCGGTGGGCATACGAGAAAGGGCTAGACGACAAGAAACGCAAGCGGGTAAAAGAGGAAGGAAATTGGGACGCAGGCGCGCAGCCAGGGGCGGAGGCGGGCGGGGGTCCCAGGCTGCGGAGACGCGGGAGGTGGGGTGGGGGGAGGCGCGCCCGCCTCGCCTGCAGCTACCGCCTCGCTGGAGCCAGCGCGCGTCTACAGCGCGCGAGCCGGTGCTCATTACCGCAATTATGTTGCTCTGGGTTTGCCTCGACCCTAAATTGCCAAGTGCCCAGGAGCCAAGAGGCTTGGAACCGTGGCTGAGAGAGACACCCGATCCCACGCCGCCATTCCCGCTCCAGCGATGCGGACGCGAGGAAGCGAGAAAACGCCGCTGCCCTGGTGTCCTCTCATACCGGGCCTCGCTTCCTCAAGAGCCTGTGGAAGACGAGAGTCCTTGGCCCATTTCGCAGATGAGAAAACTGAGGAAACGTGCCTTGTGCCTTCTCCACCCGGAGTCAGTCAGTGGGAGAGGTAGAGCGAAGTCGTTTGACTTGAGTCCAATGGCGCTCACACCTTCAGCCCAATTCCCCAGGGCAAGAGAATCCCAGGGGTGTTGTCGACGGGAGTCTGAGAAGTTTGGGGGAGCTGGGAGTCTTTGTGAGGTCACTTGCTGGTCGCTTAATTTGTAGAGAAAGATTAAAAGGGCGAACTAAGAAACAGCAAGACCCACATGGCACCCTGTCCTTGTAAAAGGGCCGAGAAGGCATGAGTAGGGGGCCTTTTTAGGTGCAGCATCTTTGGGGACCCTCAGACTGAAACTATTGGAAAGGGAAGCTCCCAGGCCAAGGGCCACAGTCTGAGACCGCCCTGGGTGGCCCGAGGCCGCAGTGGGACTGCACGGTTTGCTGTCTTCTCTTTGCTTGAGAAGCCGGCGGCCTGGGGCTTGGGCCTAGGGTGACGGTTGGATCCTGCGTCTCAGGCGCGCCTGCCTGACTCGAGGCCCGGGGCACCCGCCACGGCGCAGGGACCCCGCATTTAGCGCAGCGCACACCTGGCCCGGAATCCGTAGGCTCGTCCTGGACTCTCAGGGCCAGGACATCTCCAATGAGTTCCCTGGGCGCTGCGCCTCAGCCTCGATTTCTCCCCACTGCGCTATAGTTCCCTGCCTCCCCAAGTTCAGCAGCACATCCACTTGGCATCCAAGACCCTTTGGCCTTCTAGCATCTCCGCTTTAAGCTAATTTGCTCCAAGACCGCGTGGCGTGGTCCCGCGTGGACTAGGGAGGCACGCGCGGCCCAGCAGCTGGCGAGAGGGGCCCGAAAGCTGCGCGCTAACCTGAAAGAAAGTGGTTCCTGGCACATCGTTAGCAGTCTGTCCTAAGAGGTCATTTCCTGCCTTCAATTAACACACCACTCCCCAAATGTCTGTGCTGGAATACATTCTCCTGGAAGCCTGACCTTGACCTTCTGGTGCAAATTACCACACCCATGGGCGTTTGGAACCGGGCACCCACGCGCAGCGCACACTGCGGCCGAGGGGCTTTGGGTACCCCGTAAAAGTTGAAGGGTTTTGTCCGGCGTGGTTTCTTGAAACGTTCTCACTAGAAGGTGCGAAGGCGCTCACACTTTCGACTGTTCAAAATTGGTTCCACAAACCTGGTCTACAGAACCCCGCAGTTGGTGATTTAAAGAAACAGAGAGAGCGCGCCTCCGCCCCCATTCGGCCTCTGGTGGGAAATCATGTTGGGGGTTGGGGGTTGTCTCCATTAGCTGTCCCCTGTCATTAAACCATTTGGGTGATGGACTTTGTTTCCAAGACAGGTTAAAAGGAGATGGGGGGCGGGGGGGAGAGTCGGTTATGGGTAAGTGTCTATTTCAGCTTAAAGTGAATTGGAAAATTGAGCCTAATTACACTGGGTAATTGCTTCAATGCTCCACTTGACTTCTCTAAGGTAGAGCTGGCCCGTGTGCTCCCTGAGCCTCAGGATAGTGATGGCATCTTCAGGACGAGGCTGGCCCAAGCTATTGTCCACGTGTAAGGGAAAAGATGACAAGAAGGGAAATCAAACCAAACCCCGAGTCCAGCGAAGAGATCGTTCCTTGTAGCGTCAAATTAATTTATTTAACAAATATAGCTATAATATAAATGATAATAAAATTTCAAATATACAGTATATTACATAGTACACACTCCCTTCCAAAGGGATTCTGGAGAGCCACACAAAATGTACTGTTAAATAGAAACAGGATTTTTTTTTCTTTTCATTTTTACTTTTTCCTAGTATTGGTGACAGAGGCCCCTTCAACCTGCCTTGGTAATGCGCCTGTGTGTCTCCCACCCAGCACATGCTTTGCTGTGAAAGTTCTCTCAACATTTCTCATGAAAGGAGTTGAGGTCTACCATTCCTAGCACACGTCCTGGCTCGTTCACTCTCTCCATCTGTCCGCATTTCCAAGACGGTCAAGCTTGACATTATGCGCCCTTGTAGTGCGTGGCCCATACAGGGGACAGCCTCTCTTCCTGGTTCAAGTACCCATTCTGCCGGGAGTCTTGGATCAGCCTAGGGTGTCCCCCTTCCTTATTCTAGGGTGTAAATCTAGATTCTGGAAGAGCGTCTGAGACCCTTCCAGTCATTTTGAAGGGGGTTGAAACTGACCTCGGATGCAGAAACGCGGGAGGAACCGAGGAGAAACCAGAACAGTGCGGGGGTTCAAGGGAAGTGGAGAGGAGGTGCGGAGTAAGGGAGCGCGCAGTCCTCTCAGGCCACGCGAAGAAAGGCGAAGGAGGGGGGCTCCCTATGTCAGGTGGTACATGCTGTAGCCCACGTGGGCTGTGTAGAGTCCCACGGGCGCCACCGGCAACGCGGCGCGCTGGAACGGGCCGGAGGCGCCGTAGAGCGACGCACCAGCCGCAGCCGCCACGGCCGCAGGGCCGCCGAGCGGGAAGGAGAGGCCGAAGGCAGCGGGCGGGAGCATGGGCTTGGCGGCCATCTTCAGCTTCTCCAGCTCGGCCTCCTGCAGTCTCTTGGCCTTGGCGCGGCGATTCTGGAACCAGATCTTCACCTGCGTCTCGGTGAGGCTGAGGGAGCTGGAGAACTCGGCGCGCTCGGCAATGGACAGGTACTGCTTCTGGCGGAACTTGCGCTCCAGCGCCAGCAGTTGCGCGGTGGTGAAAGGCGTCCGCGGCTTGCGGTTGGTCTTGTGTTTGCGCAGGGTGCAGGCTGGGGGGCTCAGCCTCCCTAAGGGAGAAAAAAGGCAGGGGCTTAAGAGCGCGCATGGCCTGTCCACAAAGCAGTTGAAAATACTGCTTGATTCTAGGCACCATGCAGGCGCTGAGAGACACAAACCCCGGTCCTCCCCCACCCCACACCTCTGTGGGAAGGGTGCCTACTTTACTGCAAATGAAGAAAGTGAAAATGCCAGGTGACAGGAAACCCGTGTTCAAGGCTAGAGCGCTCTTCAGGATGGTCTTTCCCGACTAGGCCTCCAAGCGCAGAGCAACAGAGACTTCAACAAGGAAAAGGGAAGTGGGGGGGAGAGGCCCAAAGGCCAGGACCAGGACCATTTGATTGTGAGCATTTGCTAAACGTGGTGGTGGTGGGGTGTGTGCAAGTGCTCAGAGCGGCGTTAGCCGCTCCGTGCAAGCTGATTCAAAGTCCCTGACTCCAGCTCCAACCTAGTGCTGGAAACGAGGGGACACCAACTGTCATGAGTTTTCTTTGCTCCATTCTCAAGGCTCTCAGGTACTTAAAGTGTCCCTGGGACAGCTCTGGGGACAGAGACTTTATTTTAGTGGGGTTTCTTCCCTTCAATGTCACATTGTTGCCTGGGCCTCTCGCAACCCCAGCGCCACAGCTTCTGACACACAAACATGGAGTGTGTGTGTGTGTGTGTGTGTGAGAGAGAGAGAGAGAGAGAGAGAGAGAGAGAGAGAGAGACTTAGCGGCTTCTGGACTTGTAGCCTCACCACAGAGACCAACTGCGCCCAGGCCTCTTGTTCCTCTCGATTTCAACATCGACCTCCTGGCCGGCGAATTGCAAAGGAGGCCCAGGCGGAGAGTGCCGGTGGGCCTGGGACTAGCGAGTTGGGCGCTTCGCCCCAGCAGCCAGGTAGCTGCAGACAGAAGGTAAAAACTTAGTCCCAAGTCCGCCCTGAAGGTACCGACTTTGAAACTCCAATGGAGGCCCTACGCGAATTTCCACGTTCGGGAAGGAAATGGTTGCTTTCCCTTAGCAGGACTGCGGCCCTCGAAGAAAATGAATTAACATCTCGCCGAGCGGGTTCTGTTTTGCCTATCTCTGTACTTTTATTTCTTGCACTTAAAACAACAAAAACAAAATACTATCCTCTAGGCCACCCGGATGTGAGTCAAAAGAAATCTCGGGGGACACGTCCCCCTTCCTTCTCATCCGGGAAGTACTTGGCCCCCGACTCCTCATTTTCCGCCGGGTTCACCAAGGGGCGGGCGCCCAGGGCCAGCGTCACTCACTCCCTCAGTGGCGGCAGCTCAGCGCTGGGCCACCTTCTCGGGCCATTAGGCCCAGGGAGGAGCTGGCCTTTCAAAGAAGTTTAATCCCCAGATAAAAATCATGCCTCAGCACCGCGCCATTGAATTCGGGCTGCTATTATGCCTCGTAAAATAATCGGAGGAAGCGAGGGAATTTCCCGTGCTCCCGAAATATCTGGAGCGAGCTCGCTGGGCCTCCGAGCTGAGGACCGGGACACACGGCCTCCGAACGACCCCCGGACGCGCTGAGGTCGGCGGGAGTCCCCTCTCACAGCCCGTCTCAAATGTTTGGGGAAACTCTGGGCGGGACTGGAAGGGCGCGTCCCGAACTGACTTGGTGTCCCCACTGGAAGCTAAGGGTTCCCCAATTCATCCATTCACCTCGACACCACATATCTCCCCCGAAACTTGGGAAGCGATAAGGGAGTGATGGTTCGCAAAAGCCCAGACTTTTTGGCAAAGAAATACTTTACACCCGGGTTGGGGAGCGTCAGACTTCTAGAAAGCGAAACTTCGCGCTCCAAGGGACAGTGAGCGCTCCTGGGACCCAAGGGTTTGGGTAAAGGCGACGTTATAGGCTTTGCGGTCAGATGAGGAGCGGGGAGGGGGGTCGTTTGGTGGGGGCAGGAAGAGGCTGCCAGACGCTGGGTCCTACAATCTGAGCCCATGCATGATATCTTAGCCAAGCGGGACCACCAAATTGGCCTCCTCCAGTCCTTGGCTCCCTTCCTGGGTGGGAGAGGGGAAAAGCCCACACCCAGCCTTCCGCCCCAGGTCCACGGCCCGGACCCAGGTTCTCGCGCAGCTGCGGGTCCACAGACCGCGGCGACAGTCAGGCGCCAACGCGGCCTGGCTCCCAGGGCCCCCGCACCCGCCTGGCTGCCTGGGGCTGGCTACTCACTGGCCGGGGGCGGGGAGAAGCGAGCGCTCTGCATCCACGGGGTCCTCTCCGGCTTCTCGGGGCTCTCGGCTTTGACCAGCGTCTCCTCGGGCAGCTTGAGGAGTCCTCCCACGGAGAAGGGGACGAGGGGCCGCGGCGAGGTGGGCGCGTCCGGGGCGCCCAAGGACCCCGCGCGGGCGCCCAGGGGCTGCGCTGAGCCCCCCGCTGCCGGCGCGCCCTCGGGCCCGGTCAGGGCACCCTCCTTGGCCCCCGGCTTCCTGTGGTCGGCCATGAGGGCCTCCACGCTGAAGGGCAGCAATGAAGGGGACGCTTTGGGCTTGGCGCCCTCCTCGTCGGCGCCCATGGCGGCGCTGGGCGCCGGGCCCCCGCCTGCTCCGGCCGGCGGACCGAAGGCCGAGTCCTCCACTTTGACACCGAGTGGCACCGAAGTCATGTCAGCAGCCGGGGCCATGCAGAGCCGGGCCCCCCTGCACCCGCAGCTCGGCCCAGCCGCCGGGCATGGGCTCCCGGCGGGCCCTCCGGCGCGCGCCTGCCGCCCCTCCCCCGAAGGCCAGCTCGCGCCGCGGGGCCAGGCTCCGCCGCCACACAGGCCGAGCTCTGGGGCGCACTCGCTCGGTCCGGCCGCCGCTCCCCAGAGAACTTGCTAATAAGGCCAGGCCAGTGCGGCAGCGGCCAATCAGCGCGCTCAGGGGCGGACCCGGAGCCCGCCATTGGGCAGTGCGTCTGGGCCTGGCTCGGGGGGCGCATGGGCCGCTCTGGGCCTGGCAGGGCGGAGAGGGTGAGGGGCGGCCGGAGGAGGGGAGGGGGTACCCAGCAAACTTCCCACCCAGCTGCAACCCGGGTTACTTAACTTGGGACCCCAGGGTCTCGTTTTCCTACGTCCTTGGGGCTGCAGAGGGGAGCTCTCCCTAGTTCTCATTCTCCCATTCCCCCTTATCTTTTTATCCTTCCCCCTTTTTTATTTCTCCCCTCCACAACTTCCACCAGACGCCCTGCGGAAGAAAGACCTGGCAATCTCATGTCAAGTCAACAGAGGAAATGCTATTGGGCCTGGGGTGGTCGCTGTGATTCTGAGGATGCACCGGGCCGGGCGCACAGCTACAATCACAGCTAACAGCCACTTCGATCGGTTCCTGTCGGTTTCTCTCTGCGCCCTTCCCCCACCCCCCCTTCCCAATCGCTTGACTGGAGGTTGTTTTTCTCCTCTATTCTTTTTCTGCGTTAAAAATCCACATGGTTCTTTTTTATTCAAGTCGAAAGAGACACGTTCCGATCTCCCCGCCCCCCCCCCCCCGCGCTGTCCCTTTTTCTACCTCGGTTACAATTTTCAAAACTTTACCTCCGAGTGAAAGTGGGCCTTGTCCCTCCTGGAACGTTGAGTCTGCCGGGATGCGCTTGCCGGTGGTGTGAGACCTAGTGCTCGGATCTCACAGCATTTTCTCCTGTGGGGGGGGGGGATTAGGGCACCTGGATCAGGACAGGAGGGGGGAGGGGAAAGGAGGCGCCAGCTTCTCTTTGATATAGAACTTATTGAAACAAAATCAACAGAAATACCAACAAAACGCCCATCTGGCCTTAAGGTGACCTCAAACAGCCTGTCCTCGGAAATAGTAACACGTCCCTACCTCTGGGTCGCTGATCCTGGTGGAGGGGGGTGCTTCTGGGAGGGGACACCCACCTGGGGGAGGGGACACCCTCCTGCGGCAGGGCACGGGCGCAAAGGGTACTATGATTTCTGGCAGTCTCTGCGGAGTTTGCTAACTTTTACTTTGTCAATTTCGGAGGAAACGTGATTTAACTTTTACTGCTAAGGAAGAAAAAAATCGAGAAAGAATTGAGCGGAGGGTAGGAAGGCGGCCGCGGGGTCTGCGCGGAGGAGGCCGAGGCTTGGCCCTTCGCGGCGCCGCCTCTTTGTGGTCTTTATCCCCTGGTCCAGGCCCGCGGCTCCCGGGGAGCGAGCGCAGTGATTGGAGACTCACCGGCCCGGCCATTGATGGCTCCGGGTTTTAATCTCCAGGAAACACAGGGGCTGCCGCGGCCATTTAGGGGTAATTATCCGAGCGCGGAGGGACAGCGAATTCCCTCGTCTTTTAACTAGGCGCAATAAAAACTGAAGATTAGGGGCGACCAGATTAAGGAAAATGAATTACTAGAGCGAGAGTTTTATTGCCCGGCCGGCGTCCGGGGTCTGGCAGGAGGGGTCGCGCTGCGGTGGCCGCTCGGATCGAGCCTCACATCTGTCCGCAGGCCGAGGAGATAAGAGAGAGCCGGGCCGGCTGGGGCGCGCGAGCTGTCCACGGCCTCTCCACGGTTCCTGGGGACCCAGAACAGGAGCAGAAGCGGGGGGCGGCTGAGGCGTGGGGCCTAGTTGGTGTGGGTCCCCGGCTGTCCGGGGCGGCGTGCACAGACGTGGCACCTCGCCCTGTGGACAAATACAGAGGCTTTCTTGCGCCCTGAGAACTGCCCGGGCATACGTGGCTAGAAGGCAGTACAAACCCATTTTAGAGCTGAGTGTACTGAGGCTGCCTGGAGTCTGTAAAGCCTAAACCAGGCTAGTGGCCTGACTGCAACACGAACTGGTATTGCATTTTCTAATTAAGCTCGTCGTTACCAGACAAGATCTCCGTCTACTGGAGAGAGTAGGCCGAGTTCTCTCGCTAAGAGTCCTCCCTGCAGGCCCAGGAAGGCATGTTTGGCCCGCAGCTGCCCGAAGCCACTTTGGAGAGCCATGGCTTCTGAAAAACTTGTCCCCATCACTTGAAGGATTTAAGCCAGCTAGTAACTTTCTGCCCAGAAAAACTCACACCCGCAAACAAGATGCAAACTGTCTTGCGGATAAATCTCAAGGGGCCTCACAAATGTCGTTCCCTCTCCCTCTGATTTTGGGGCGGCGCTTAGGGCTCGAACCCCACAAGCTGAATGGGGGTTCCTCCGAGAGGAGCCCAGAGCCTTCCCAGGCGGCGGCGAAGCTAGGCCTGGCTGCGGGCTGGGGGCCCAGGGTCCGGAGAAAGACCGCATCGCTAATTGCGGGGATAAACAATCTGTCACGATTCCTCAGCGCGCCTAATAGGCAGACGAGGATGTTTTTAGGCGCCAGCGGCGGCCCGATCAAAGGCTGCAGCCGGCGCTCGGGCCCTTGAAGTCGCGCCCCCGCCTCCAGGGAGCCAACGGCCTGCGCCCGCCGGCCCGGGGCCTGCCGCCCGCCCTGCATAGGCCGGAGCCGGTTCCGAAAGCCCGGCAACTCGCTGTTCGGGTGTGCGCTGGCCGGGGGCTGCTTTGACCCCGCGCGCCGCGGTAGCCTCCCCGACGCGCTAACGGCGAGAGAGTTAGTCGGCCCGAGGAAAGGGGATTCAGGACCCGCTCCATACGGAGACTTTCCTCACAGGACTTCTGGCACCGATCTGCGGGGCCACGGAGCTGCAGAAAAGAAACCCGATGTGCGTCTGTCTGTCTTTGCGGCATGCTGTGCCCGCCCCGGGGGAGAGGTACCCTGCCTCTGTGTGTATCCTGGCCGGGGCCTTTTCGCAGTTCCCGTTCCTGACAGGCGCGAGGACCGAGTCTGTTATCTCGCCGAGGCGCCTGGGTCCCCAGCCCTGGTGCGCGCGGCCCCACAGCCAAGAGCCGGGCTGTAATTCATCGCCTGGCGGGCAGGGCTGGCCCGCGGCAGATAAAGCCGGCCTGGCGCACCCGGCCCCCTGCGCCAGCTCCTCTCCTTTGCTCCATCGCCCCCACCTTAGCCGTCCCCCCATCAAAGCGCCTCTGCATCCAGGCTCTTTGCGCCCTTGCAAAGAGCCTCCTGGTTTCTGCCGCGTCCATTCTCTCGGTCCCTACACTCGGGTGGCGCCTGCTTCTCCCTGGTGTCTATTTCACAGGGATGAGGGGTGGCAGGCAGGGAACGGAAACGGCCGGTGCTTGATTTTTTTGTTTGCCGTTGCCCAGGGCGAGGATGTATTTGGAAGGCACCCGCATCTTTAAAGCTCTCCCTCCTGGCGTTGCGGCTCGCTCGGAGGCGAAGCTGCAGGCTGGCCTTTCTCTGCGGCCTTGAGGCTACTTCTGTCGGGGCTTGGTTTACGCAGGCCCCTCCCGGCTTCCCTCAGTGTATTTTGTGGCCCCGGCCCCAGGAATCCCGCGCGCATTTTTTTTTCTTTTTTAAAAAAACGTGCAACTCAGTGGGATCCCCCTGCAATTAGCGAGCCCCGAACAGCCCTCTTTAATAAAATGAATGTGCTATGAAAACCGATTACCCGGAACGATTTATTTTGGTGGGAATTCACCAATCGCCAGGAGGGCTGGAGAAGAGGGTTGAGAGAGGTGTGTTGTTTTTTTTCTGCTCAGAGAGTGGGGTGGGTAGACAGCACCGTCGCGGAGCCTTAAAGCGAGGACGCGGGTGGGGGTCACAGAGGGGACCCTCTGAGACGCGTGTGGCAGTCAGGGGCGGACAGATTTCACAGCTTTCCCACCAGAAACCTCCGCAAAACGACCGCCCGACGGGGCCTGCTGGGTCGCTCTGGGCCTCGCGGAGAAGCGGAAGAACTCGGCCTCGGCAAAGTTTTGGTGTCCTTCTTGAAGGCAAAGTTTTAAAAACACAACTATCTTTCAAAAGCGAATTTTGCTTTCTAGTTTCTGGGCTTAAATGAGTTCAAGCCCTGCAGTGCAGTTTCTCTGGGGGCAGCGGACACCCCCCCCCTCAACAGAAAGCCGGGAGGAGCTGGTCCTCGACGCCGGGCTGTCCCCCGCCCTGCCCCCACTCGCTCTGCCTTCTCCCCCTCCGGCCCCGCTTCCTTGGGGCTTTAAATTCGGAGGGAGTGAGGGGGCCGGGATCCGTGGGGGAGGGGGAAGCCCCTTTCAAATGGCCCAAATTAATGTGATCGCGACATGAGGGTGCACTTGAGGAAGATGAAAGGGAGGCCGGCCGGCTCCTCCCCGCGCCCTATAATTATAGATAATATATCCCATTTCAAAGCAATTAGACCAATCAGGCGTAACGAGCCACTTTGCTGCCGACGAATAACAAAGGCGCACGGTTATTTAAGCCCGGAGACGTCGGGCAGACCCCGAGGCTCCAGGGGCCGCCAAACATCTCCCATCCTCGGGTTGCCCACCCCGGGACCCCGGTCTGAGGGCTCACTCGGCGCCCCCAGGATGGGCCCAAACGGGGCCCAGGCAGCGGAGCCCTCACCTCAGACCGTGCGCCGCGGCCCCCAGGCCAGGCAGGCTCTGAGTGTCAATCCTCTTGTCAGAAGTTTTAATAACTTTATCTGATTTAATCCCTAAAGGGTCGCGACGTGGCACAGCCACCCCATGGCAGCGTGTGCGCACTCAGAGCGCGCGCGCGCGTTCCTAGGTCCGCGATATGTATGACCAGTTGGTTTGCTTTGGGGTTTTAGTCTCTCTCGCCCCAGATGAGAACAGAAACAGAGAGGTTAAAATGGTTTGCTTGAGGTCACACAGCCGGTTGGTGATAGTGCCAGGTTACAGACGCAGGTGTGGCTGAGGCCCAAAATCCTCACTCTTTCAGTCCACCACGCAGAGAGGCTTTTACAGCGCTGCGCTTCCCACGGATGAACTGTGTTAAAACCCAACGACCTTCGCTACGCCGCCTCCAGGTGCCGCCCGACGCGCAGGCTGAGTCGTCAGCCCGGCTTTTTCTGCGCTCTCCCCACTGCCCACGCGCGCCCTCCCCTCAGGGTAGGACCATCGGTCGGTCGTGGCTTTCCACGACTGTATGTACAAAACAGGGAGATCTTGGGCGCCCCAAAAGAGGTTGCAGACCTGGGCTTCCAGCCAGCCGAGGAGCTGGGTCTCCAGGCCTTCACACCGCGTACACTGTCCCCGAGATTAGGGCGCTCTCGTGGGGTCACACCGCGATGCTCCCGCTCTGCAGTTGATTTGGGGCCTCCCAGGATCTGGCCTTGGTCGGGCCTCCCTTCCTGCAGGAGGGACCGAAGGAGGGAGACCCAAAGTGCGCGTGTGAACCAGGAGAGAAATCAAGCCAGCCGAGAAGGCCCAGGCCAAGGGGAACCAGAGATTCCGAGAGATGAGGGCATCCTTCGACGGACGCCAGGGTGCCTGAAAACCGGCTCCAATCCAGATGTTTTGGGGAAGTTTGGAGAAGGCAATGGACGGCGAGTTTGAGAGGCCAAGAAAGGCCAGAGCTGAGAATGGAGAAGAGGGGAGGCAGAAAGAGGCCCGCCCGTCCTTGGAAATGTGACCCCCACATCCCAGCCTTCAGGGGACTGAATAGAGGGCCTGGTCGCCCGCCCCTTCAGCCACCAGGAAGATTAACCGGCCGGGGCAGGGTCTAAGGGGAGCCCCCTCTCCCCGCGCATCTTCTTTCTCTTGGCCTCTCCAGTCCCTGCTTTAAGATCTGTCTCTCAGGTGGGTCTCTGTCAGGGTTTCAGCGCCATCTCTGCGCTCTCCCGTGTCTCACTCAGATCCATTTCTCACACTTTCCTGCCATTCCCCACCCCTGTCTGCTCTCTGGTCCAGTTGCCCGAGTCCCTCTGGGAGTCCTTTTGGGAGGCACCCGCCCCAGCCAGCGTGCCATCAGGCTGTGATTTCTCCTCGGAGACTCAGTCTCCGCTTTCTTCCCTGGCTCGATAGGAGACCGAGGAAGAGTGTGAGGAGGAGTGTGGCCCAGATTCCACAGGACCCAGGGAAACACCACCCGGAGCCCTGGGGCCCAGCCGCCTGGAGCCAGACTAAGGCCAGTGGTCGTCGGTCAGCGTACAGGTGTGCACTGTGGGTGCTCAGAGGAGCCCTGGGGGCGCAGTGGGCCAAACGTTGGGCTTTTAGTTGAAATGGGGCGGTTTGAAATGACCAGCTCTGTCCTGTGGGTCACTGCGGGGCGGGGCCACAGAGCTCAATGACTGCTGGATTATTGGGAGGTTGGTTTTCTGTGTGAGGGCGGAGGAAGGGAGCGCTCAAGATAGCTGGTAAAATGGGCCAGGCTCCCTCAGCGAGCGGGTGACAGCCCGGGCGGGTCCTTCCTGACACACACACACACACACACACACACACACACACACACACACACACTCACACCGTACACTTACACACACCCACTCCACGCACCCTCCACTCATGCATATGCCCACACCCACACTCACATCCACCTCACACGTTGTCCACTCATACACCCCTCCACCTCCACACTCTCACATTTCACACGCACTCACACCCCAAACCCCACCCTTCACGCATACATAGCACCATCCGTCCACACACCCTCCATTCATGATACGCCGACAACCACACATCCACCTCACACACTGTCCACTCATACACACCCGGTCACACCCCTCCACCCCCACACTCTCACACACTCACACCCCAAACCCCACCCTCCACTCATGCATACCCACACCCATCCATACACCCTCCACTCATGCATACATCCACACCCACACTTACAGCCACCTCACACACTGTCCACTCATGCACGCCCCACACACTCTCACATCCCCTCCAATCATAAATACCCCCCACACCCTCACACGCCCTGCACTCATACTAACCCTACACCCCCGCATACACCCACTCACCCCTCGCAAACCCCATCCTCAGTCGCACTCACCTCAGCACACCCTCCACTCATACATATACTTACACCCCCAGACATACTCCACACTCACAACACCCCCCCACAATCACAAACCCCCACCTCACCCTCAAACACAGTCACACCTGCATCCACACACTCTCACACCCTCACACCCCACCCCACACACCCTCGCACTCAGACCCACGCACACACCCATCCGCACATACCCTCCACTCACGTATACTCCACATTCCCTCACCAACCTATGCACACTCTACCCTGCACACACACCCCTTACACATCCCTGCACTGACACAGTCACACCACACACCCACACTTACACTCACACCACAGACCCTCATTCATACATGCACCCCCACCTCTACACCCCCATTCCCACAGCTTCCACACTCTCACACTCACGGCTACACTCATACCCACCCCCACACACTCACATGCATCCACACTCTCATACCCACACACTCGCCCATACTCCACACACTCGTACACACACACACACTCATACACACCCATGCACACCCACACGCACCACACTCTTATACACACACACACATTCCCACCCATGCACCCATACACACAAGCAGACACATGCTTTTATACCCACACACGCACACACCCTGGATTTGCACTGGGTGACAGGACAGTGTAACAGTCTGAGCTCGGGGCTGTGTGACCCCAATCTACCCCTGCCCTTTCCCCAGCCCCCTTCCCCTCCCCCTGCCACAAAAAGCTGGGAAGAACAAGTTGTTGGCGTCTTGAGGGTAAGGGTGACCGCTGCTCAGTTCCACACTCAGCGAGGCGTGGTTATTTTATCCAACAGGCATCTTCCAAAGTGGGTAAATGGAGGGAACCTGCTGACCAGACCAGGTCCAGCTGGTACCACACACAGACCGGGAACCCCTGACCAAGCTCATCCTGAGCTCCTGCCCCAAAGACGTCTGTGGCCTGTGGCCTCTTGAAGCCGCCTCACCTGCTCCCCTGTAACCATGGCCAGAGCCTTTGTGACCCCTCTCATTGGAGAGGGAGGGGCCTTTGGTGAGGTCATGAGGGCAGAAGACTAAGCAGAGGCTCACCTCACAGGGCCCAGCCCTGGGGGCTCTGGGAGGACCAGGCCCGGAGCTTTGGGATGGATTTCTCTACCTGGGACGGGATGGGAGTGCTCCTACTGCCTGCTGAATGCTTCAAATGCCTAGTGGACCTTGGCTCTATCAGCAGCTCCTCCTCCAACCCTCAACCCAGATGTCCGGACAGCGCTCTTCCCAGACGAGACAAGAGTGGAACCCAGGTCGCGGATGAGTCTCCCGCCCGTCCTGACGCCACATTGTTCATAAGGATCACCTTCCTGAATGATTTCTTCAACATACAGATTGAATAGATGTGGAGACAGGACGCAGCCCTGGCGCACACCTCTAGTTTAGACTGGGCACACACCGTGCTCTGTTCACACAACAGCTTCTTGGCCAAGGTTTGACCCACAATATCATCCACCGGACACTCAAGCTTTGCTATCTGGAGTCGGATGAACGTTGAAGTGGAGACAGGAACGCAGATGAGTCTACACATTGACCGTCATCACAACCACAAAAAGCAACGTGTGGAGTGTCCAGTGTGACCTCCCTGTCCTCCAGAAAACCTCAGCTGCCTGCTGTCTGGGGGCCCCCTGCTTTCGAAACCCCATCTTGATTCTTGCCTGGAGTCAGCTTTTGCTTCTCACCCGCAAGCCTGTTATGTCCACTGGCCTGGTTCTCATCCCTGTGTGTGGCCATCTCTGTGCTGGACAGAGCCGGGCACACTGGGACACGTGAGGAGTGGGTGAATGGATGACTTACTGGCATTGTGACATCTGCAGCATCTCCAGCTTTCGGCCTGTTCCCCAGAGCACCTCCATGAGCCCCTACACTTGGGGATGCTGTGGGAGACCCTGGAGGTCAGGGCCAGGCTTCTAGAAGCCCACTGGATGTCTCTTGAATCACATTTTAGAAAAGAAGTCCTGCCCTCTCTTTGGGGGCAGGACTGCAGGGCGTGGGCAGGAGGTCCTCATCTTTTTAACTGTTTTGCTCAGATACCTGGGTCTCTGGGAAACCTGAGCCAATGGGATCCCGGTTGCCAGGTTTGGGGCGGGGCTCATGGAGATGCTGGGTGGGGCGGGAGGGGAGGGATGGCAGGGGAGAGGGCAAAGCCACTATTATGACAATCACACTGCATGGATTCCGGCTCCTTCCCGGGTAGACTGACCAGTGAGTGGGTGGATCTCTCTGGTCCATTCATTTCACATCACAAAACCAGACTTAACCTTAGCATGCTGTTGTTGTTCCTTGTTGTCAAAAACCGACCCATAGCTGACCCTCCAGTGAGTTCTCAGAGGCAGTAAATCACCTGGCAGGAGATTGCCTACCCTTCTTCCTTGGAGCAACTAGTAGATTCGAACCATGAGCCTTTAGGATTACAGCATAATTTCTCACCACTTGACCACCAGAGCTCCCTAGCGTGTTGCTGCTGTTGTTAAGTGCTGTCGAGTCGTAGATGACTCATAGCAACCCTATGAACGAAAGGCCTGAGCACTGTTCATAGAGTTTTCGGAGGCAACCCATTTCGGAAGTGGATGCCACTCCTGCTTCCGGGCTTGTTTTATTGGGGAGCTCCACCAAACACTGTCCACCGTGGGTCACCATTATCACATTTGACACATCAGTGTCACAGTGTTTAGCATTACAGCAACCACGAGTTACCTCTGTACAGCAATGCAGAGACCAGTGCTATACCAACTAGAAGAATGTTTGACAAAAACCAATTTAAACCAGGTCTGAGGGCCACAGATTAAAATCACCCACCTTGGGCTTGGTAGCATAATTTTCTGTCCATTAGGCCAACGTGGTGTTGTTATGTGCTGTCGAGTCGCTTGCGACTCACAGCGACCCTATGTACAACAGCCCTAAACTCTGCTCTGTCCCGTGCCAATCACACTGTCTCTGACACTCCCATCTCAATTATCTCAGTCACTGAATCAATCCACCTCATAGAGGGCCTTCCCCTCCTGTGCTGTCCCTCCACCCTCCCAAGCATGATGTCCTTCTCCAAGGACCGGTCTCTCCTCACAACATGTCCAAAGTATGTTAGCCGGAGCCTCAGAATCCTTGCTTCCAAGGAGCCACCCGGTTTAACCCTTTCCAGGACGAATCTGTTTGTTTTCCTAGCAGTCCATGGTATTCTCAATAGTCTTCTCCAGCACCACAGCTCAAAGGCATCAATTCTCCTTCTGTCCTCCTTGGTCATTGTCCAACTCTCTGATGCCTAGCAAGTGATTGCGAAGACCATGGCCTGTATCAAACGCACCTTAGTCTCCAGAGAGACACCATTGCTCTTCAGTACTTTGGAGAGGTCCCTAACAGCAGACTTTCCCATGGCAATACATCTTCTAATTTCCTGGCTACTGGTGCCAAGAGTGTTGACTGTGGAGCCAAGCAAACTAAAGCTGTGAACAATCTCAATCTCTTCACCATCCATCCTGATGCTGCCAATTGGTCCAGTGGTGAGAATCTTTGTCTTCTTGACATTGAGCCTCAATCCATATTGGAGGCTGCAGTCCTTGATCCTCTGCAGCAGGTGCTTCAGGTCTTCCTCAGTTTCAGCAAGCAGGGTTGTGTCATCTGCATAACGCAGATTGTTGATAGATCTTCCACCAATCCTGACAATTGGGGTCTAAACTGTGGAAGAAAGAACTGATTGTCTGCTCCTAGAAAGATTGTTTTTGTTGTTGTTGTTAGGTGCCATCAAGTACAACCCATAGTGACCCTATGAACAACAGATCTGAACTCCCTTCTGCCCTGTGCCGTCCTCACTTCCTGACACACTAGGGATCCTTGCATCAGTCACTCTGTCAAACCACCTTGGCTGAGGGTTTTTCTCTCCTTAGCTGATCCTATGTCTTTCCAAGGATCATGTCTCTCTCTAAAGAATAGCCCCTCCCAGCAATGTGCCTGAAGTGTGTGAAAGGACTTTCATCATCTTTCCCTCCAAAGAGCACTCGGGCTGCACTCTCTCCAAGACAGATCTCTTCGTTCTCTTGGCCGTTCATGAGATGTTCAGTGCTCTTCTCCAGCACCACAGCTCAAAGGCATCAATTCTTCCTTTTTCATCCTTATTCGTTGTCCTGCTCTCAGATCCCTAGCAAGTGATCTGAAAGACTACGGCCTGAATCAGACGCACCTTAGTCCACAAACAGACATCATTATTCTGGAGAGAATCTAGAAAGATGACAGCCAAGAAAAGGGTGTGAGCTCACTTCCGTTCTGTGCCATCGGGAGTGGGAAATGGCTAGGTGGCAGTGGGTCGGTCTTGCTCTGTGCTGCCATCATCATCACCTGTGTGTCCTCAGGTACTTCTCTGCACACTTGTGCCTCAGTTTCCTTACAGGTGGGTAATCACTACAACCCTGCCTGCAAAGGGGTCCACAGCCATCACTGATTTTAGGGAGCCTCTGAACATCGACATGCATTCATTTGTTCAGGAACCTTATTGCCATTAGATCCTGTGGAGTCAGTCCTGCCTTCCTGTGATCCTAGGGACAACAGAAGGAAGCCCAGCCCAGCCTCCCACCACCCTCCATCGTGGCTGAGTTCCGAGTCTGTTGTTGCTGTGTCAGGCCGTCTCATCAAGGAGCCTCGTATTTTTCACCAACACTTCCCTTTTCCAAGCATGGGGTCCTTCTCCAGAGACTGGCTTCTCCTGATAACATGCTCAGAGTATGTGAGACGAAGTCCTACCATCCCTACTTCCCTGAGGACTCCCTCCAAGGCAGATCGAGTCATTCTTCTGGCAGCTCATCGACACCATGGTCCACACATCCATTCTTGGGTCTGCCTTATTCACGGTCCCACTTTCAAATGCATATAAAGACTTTGAGGGCCACGATGTGGGTCCCCTGCACCTCAGTCGTCGGAGTGGCACTGTAGCTTCGTCGTACTTCAAAGACGTGTTGTTGTTGTTAGGTATACTTGTTGCAGAAGATAAAAAAAATACAGCCTTTGGAATGGATTGCATCTTAATGTCAGGAAAACAGAGATTCTTACCACTGGAGAAGAGATTGAAACTGTTAACAACTTCATCTTGTTTTAATCCACAATTAACATCCTTGATAGTAAGGAAATAAGGAGACACATTGCACTGGGAAAATCTACAGTTAGGGACCTCTCCAAATTACTGAGGAGTAATGATGTCAGTTTGAGGACTAAGGTGCGTCTGATTCAGGCCATAGTCTTTCTGATCACTTGCTATGCATCTGAGAGCTGGACAATGAATAAGGATGACAGAAGAATTGGTATTTTTGAGTTGTAGTGTTGGAGAAGCGTATTGAACATTCCATGAATGGTCAAAAGAACAGAGGATGCAGCCAGAGTGCTCTTTGGAGACAAAGGTGATGAGGCTTCACCTCACATACTTCGGGCATGTTGCTGGGCGAGGCTATTTCTTGGAGAGGGACATGATGCTGGGAAGAGTAGAAGATGAGCAAAGGAGAGGAAGACCCTCGGCCAGGTGGCTTGACCCAGTGACTGCTGTGTAATATGCATTTGTGTGTCAGGAAGTGTGAGGATGGCACAGGACAGAACAGGGTCCAGGTCTTTTGTTGATAGGGTCACTATGAGTCGTATTCGACTTGATGGCACCCAACAACATCAAATAGGTTTTTAGAGGCAGTAAATTGCACAGAAGGAGATTGTCCATCCTTCTCCCACGGAATAGATGGTGGATTTGAACTGCTTACTTATGTTGTGTGCATGTTGTCACTGTTGTTGTGTGTTGTCAAGTCAGAACTGACCCATAACTGATCCTCCAGCAGGTTTTCAGAGGCACAGCACTGCAAGTGGATTCGAGCTGCATGCCTTTGAGATTGCAGCATGACTTCTAACCACTAGGCCAGCGGAGCTTTATTTTGTGTGTATGTTGTTGTTGTTGTGCCGTTGAGTCATCTGCGACTCATAGTGACCCTGTGCACAACAGCTCTGAAGCTTGCCCTGTCCTGAGCCAGTCTGAGTGACTCTGACACATCTACCCCCATTGCCCCAGTTACTGTATCAATCCATCTCATCCAGGTCTTCCTCCCTGAGCTGTCCCTCCACCCTTCCAAGCATGATGTCCTTCTCCAAGGATCAGTCCCTCCTGGCCACATGCCCAAAGTATGTGAAATGGAGCTTCAAAATCCTAGCCTCCAAGGAGAAACTTAGTTCCATCCTCTCCGAGACAGATTTATTTGTTTTCTTGGTGGTCCGTGGTATGTTAAAGATTCTTCTCCAGCACCACAATTCAAAGGCATCAATTCTTCTTCTATCATCCTTAGTGTGTGTGTGTTTTGTGTGTGGCATGTGTATGTGTACTGTGTGTGTAATGTGGAAGTGTGTGTTGTGTGTTTATGTCTGTGGATGTGGATCTGTTGTGTGTGTGTATGTGTGTGTTGTGTGGTGTAGGTGGAGCGTGTATTTGCTGAATACATGTGTATGTGTTTTACTCTGTGTGTATGTGTGTGTGTTTAGGTAGAAAGCCACAAGGTGGGGTGGGGGCTCGAGGGCCTTACGTGGAGGCCAAAACGTAGGGAGTGGAAGCTGAGGAAGATGAGGCAACGAGGTGACATTACTGTTCTGCCCTGTGGAAGAGCTGGGAGTGAGGGGTGAAGTGAAAGGCTTTGGTCCATTTCTTTAGAGTCCCCTGAGTGTGCAAGCCTCTCAGCTGTTACCCCACAGGTTGGAGGTTCAAGTCCACTGGAGGCATCTTGGAGCAGAGGCCTGACCATCTATGTTAGGAAAACCTCCATGGACATACATAGGTCATCAGAGGTTGGGGATGACCGCGGGGTATTTCTCAGCCCGTCCAGACTCTGTCACCTCCCCAGCTTCTAGGGGGCCTCAGCGTATTCACCTTCTCTCATTCACAGTCCTGCCAGCATGGTCCTGGCCCTGACCTCACCCTGTTCCAGGAATTGGCTGCTGAGGCACTGACCAGCCTTGGGCCTCCCTGGGTGCAGTCTTGGGTGCAATTCTTGCTGGGCCTCCTTCCTTCTCAATCTCTAGTGCCAGGCAGTCCCCTCTGGAGTACACACGCCACCACCAGCCAGGAGGAACTGCACAGGACTCGGGCATCTGTGTGGAGGGAGGTAGGAAGGGGGAGAGGTGGTCTGGGAAGAAGGCGTGTTCCGACAGAGGCAGCGTGGGGAGGGGAGGGGATGGGGGAGACTCAGCCCCAGAAGCCTGAACGGTCCTCTGCATCTACAGGCCCTCTGGGCTCTGGGTTGGAGGAGGGTGTGGGGCATTTTGGTCTCCGGTGAATGGCTGTCTCTACAATCATAGTCATTAGAACTGCCCGCTCAAGCCCTCATTATCCTGTGTTTATAACTCTTCCAGGAAAACAGCAGCCAGTCCAGCCACCTTCCTGCCCTGGGCCGCAACGTCTACAGCCGACCTTGGTTCTGCTCTGGAGGCTTGAGAACTCCCTTCTCCCCACACTTCAGGGGCCCAACTGTAGACTGGTGCTGTGTCTGGGCCATCATGGGGTCTCCATCCCGAAAGTCTCAATTGAAAGACTTCTTTGAACTCATTTAGACTCTATCCTCTGTTACGGCTTAAATTGTGCCTTCTCCTGACCTTGTCTCTGATGCGTGCTGCTGAAATCCCGGGAGGAACAGGGGCTCTCTGGTCTGTTAATGAGGTGACGGCAGTGTGGATGGGTCCTGACCCTCATCCCCTCTGATGACAAGAAAGCAACAGAGACCCAGAAGGGCATTCTGGTGACACAGGGTCAGCTGCTCAATACTCAGTAAATCACTGTGAGGCTGGAGGTTCAAACCCCGCAGAGGCTCTGTGGAGGAGGCTGGGAAGAGCACTCCCATCCATCAGGACAGGGTGAGGTGTCATGGGGTCAGTTCTGACTGACAGAGACCCCCATGAACAACTGCATGAAACGCAGCCAGTCCCGCACCGTCCTGACCTCCACCTGAGCCTGAGCCCATCATGGCAGCAGCCGTGGTACTGTGTCAACCCAGCTGGTTGAGGGGGGGGTCTTCCCCTTTTCGACTGACCTGCTGCTAAACTTCCTACATCCTGAAAGGATCACAGCCTAGCAAAGCCTGTGGAGCAGTTGTACCAGGAGTCAGGATGGACGGGGCCACGCCAGGCGACAGAGGTGCAGAAGCGAGCACGGACGTGGGAGACGGAGACGGGGCACTGACGGGGCACAGATGACTCCAAGGAGCTGAGGAACTGAAGCTCAGGAAGATCGAGACCCTCCCTGGGAGCCCGCAGAGCGAGCGGTCCTCAGGGGCAGACCTTGAGTCCACATTGCAGCCTCCTGACCGTCAAGGTTTAGAAGAGATGCAGTCAAGGTGCTTCTTAGAAGCAAAGTTTATATCACCTACCTCAGACAGGTGACTGGAGGCCAATCCCTGGAGAACGACATGATGTTGGGAAAGGCTGAGGGTCAGTGGAGGAGAGGAAGAGTCAACAGGATGGAGGGACATGGTGACCACAGCAAATGACACACAGAATAGAGAGCGTGAGGCTAACCCAGGACCGGGCAAGGTTTTGACCCGTTGTACAGTTGTTAGGGCCCACTCATAGCAACCCTGTGAACAACAGATCTGAGCCATCATGGTCATCCTCTGACGCATCTGAGCCCACTGCTGCAGTCTCCCTGTTAATCCATCTGATTGAGGGTCTTCCTCTCCTTTGCTGCCCCTCCACCTTCCCAACCATGATATCCCTCTCCAAGGAATGCCTTTCCTGGCAACACGCCCTGGAGATGTGAGATAATCGGGATTGACTTGCTGGCACCTAACAGTATTGATTTCTGTTCTTTAAAGCCTCCCAGAACACTTGATCATGCTAATGCAAAACCTATACTTGAACCAAGAGGCAGTTGTCAGACAGAGCAAGGAAACACTGCATGGTTCAAAATTGGGAAAGGCGTATACCAGGGATGGGTCCTCTCTCCATACCTTTTCAACCTGTATGCAGAACAGATCATCCGGGAGGCTGGTCTCTATGAGGAGAAATGTGGCATCAGGATTGGTGGAAGATCCCTAAACAATCTG
>NW_006399879.1:1343032-1345007 GCF_000299155.1 Elephantulus edwardii | reverse complement strand
CCTGCTGCAGAGTGTCAAGGACTGCAGCCTGCAATATGGATTGAGGCTCAATGTCAAGAAGACAAAGATTCTCACCACTGGACCGATTAGCAGCATCAAGATGGATGGTGAAGAGATTGAGATTGTTCACAGCTTTAGTTTGCTTGGCTCCACAATCGACACTCTCGGCACCAGCAACCAGGAAATGAAAAGACGTATTGCAATGGGAAAGTCTGCTGTTAGGGACTTCTTTAAAGTACTCAAGAGCAATGGTGTGTCTCTGGAGACAAAGGTGTGTCTGGTACAGGCCATGGTCTTTGCAATCACTTGTTATGCATCAGAGAGCTGGACAATGACCAAGGAGGATAGAAGGAGAATTGATGTTTTTGAGCTTTGGTTTTGGAGAAGAGTGCTGAAGGTGCCATGGACTGCTAAGAGAACAAACAGATTCATCCTGGAGAGGGTTAAACTGGGCTGCTCCTTGAAGGCGAGGATTCTGAGGCTTCGTCTGACATACTTTGGTCATGTTGTAAGGAGAGATCGGTCCTTGGAGAGGGACAGCGCAGGAGGGGAAGGCCCTCTGGAAGATGGATTGGTTCGGTGACTGGGGCAATCTGGATGAGTGTGTTGGAGGCAATGAGATTGGCACAGGACAGAGCAGAGTTTAGAGCTGTTGTACATAGGGTCGCTATGAGTCGCAAGCGATTGACGGCACATAACAACAACAACAACAACAACAAAGTCACCCATTGGGCGTGTTCCTGTTACAGCAGCTCCCACTCATTGTAACCAAGAGAGCAGGAAGTGATGCTGCTATGTGCCAACCACTTCAGTTCAGTCCCGCTGAACGTCTCTGATGACCCTCAGAGCAGACAATGGCAGCTCCTTGATCAGGTGAGAACACAGGGCACCAAGAGGCAGTGGTCAGAGGGGAGGGCCTTACTGGGCTATGTTGGCATCATCCTAACCTCAGGTTACTGGAGACGACTATTGTTGTTAGGTGCTGTTGAATTGAGTACCACTCAAAGTGACCCTGTGAGCGGTAGCTCTGAACCCTGTGTCATCCTCATTGTCTCTGACACCCTGGAGTCCATCGCTGCAGCCATGGGGTCAACCATCAATCTTTCACTGACTTTCCACCTTCCCAAGCTTGATGTCCCTCTCCAAGGAATAACTTCTTTTAGCAGCATGTCCTAAGTATGTGAGATGAAGCTTTGTTAATTTTCCTCCAGAGAGCACTCTGGCTGCACCCTCTCCAAGACATATTTATTCTTTTGGCTGTGCATGGGGTGTTCAGGGCTCTTCAACACCACCGCTTCCAAGGCATCAAATCTTCTGTCATCATATTAGTGGAACAGTAATTATCAACACCATCATCATAGATGTATGTGGAAGCTAGACTATGAGGAAGGGAGACTGGAGAAGAACTGACGGGTGAATTTAAGACTCAGTACACTATCTGGTAACTGAAATGTTATCAGTGAACTATGGCTATTATTACCAAACTAGCTTAACTCATTGTTGTCCAGTCATAATATTATATATATTATATAGTATATATAGTAGATGTAGTATATGTGTTATATGTTATATATATTATATGTTATGACTCGATGGCACTTAACAACAACAACATAGAAAATAGCATTATACTTTACATAATTTGTATTAACTTCAAATTTCACTGCATGGTTTCTATTTTTTGATCTTTTTTATTGTTTTCTTGTCTTGGTTTTTAAATTTCTTCTCTATCTTATTGGTTTTGGGGATAATTTGACACATTTTCCTCTACTTTTAAAAGTGGAAATTTAAGACAATTGATTTTTATACCTTTTTTTTTTCAATTCTTTTTTAAAAAAAATTTAATGAAAGTTTACAGAGACTTTGGACTTCCATTCACTCATTGTTGCACACTTTCCTCCCTGGCCCCTCAGTTTGCTTTTTTCTTTGAAAAGTAAGAGAAAAATTTCTTTGTTATACAATTCCCTCCCACCCC
>NW_006399879.1:1322534-1342582 GCF_000299155.1 Elephantulus edwardii | reverse complement strand
CAAGGAGCAGCCTGGTTTAACCCTCTCTAGGATGAATCTGTTTGTTTTCTTGGCAGTCCATGGTACATTCAATACTCTTCTCCAGCACCACAGATACATAAATATATATATATACCCACCAGCAGGCATTTCCAGTTGTCTCATATGAACGTGAAACTTGAACAATGAACGCTGAATAAGCAGGACTGAAGCAGAAGTGATTGGATGATGGTGTCGGCAAAGAACAAACTGCTAGAAAAACAAACCATCTTGGAGGAAGAGCCACCAGAGTGCTGGCTCCCTGGAAGCGAGGGGGTGAAGCTTCGTGTTCCATCCTTTGGACATGTTGTCCAGAGCTTCCTACAAGGCCCTCATGCTCGGTCAAGCAAAGGGTCAGCAGAGTAGAGGGAGCCCTGGACGAGATGGGCGGACACGATGGCTCAGCAGGGGACACGCAGCCATGCTGGGAGGACACAGCTGGACTGGACGGCGTCCTATCCCGTGACACTCGGCCATCATGAATCAGCACCGGTCCCATAGCACCTGACAGCTACTGTGCGTTGGCATCAACTCGGCGGCATCAAACAGCAACAACCACCAGCATGAGCACTGCAGTTTCACCTTTTTACACGGGGGGGGGGACTTTGTTTCATGCCACGCTGTGGGGTTAGCATTGTGGTCCCCATCGAAGCTGCTGGGGCAGCCAGGTCACCTCCCAAGGTCACTCACAGCTCCTGGACAGCCAGCGAGGTGGCCAGGGATCCTGGGAAGAAGAGTCTCTTCAAAGAGGGCGCGGCACTTGGGAGGCTGGTGAACCCCAACGAAAGGAAGCCCGTTTTGCATCTCCTTTCTTCCTGGCAGGAAAAGACCCCCTTCCCCCATCACCCCCTCCCCACATGTGCCCGGACATCAAAGGTGGGGACGGGTGGTCGCCTGCTCAGCTGGCGGAGTTGGAGCAGGACTGTTCTAGAATCCAGAGCCAGCCCAGATGAAAGGGAGAAGGGAGGAAGAGCAAGCTTGGGAAGGAGAGGAAATGAGGGCTCATCAAAGGGGTCCCTCCCGCCCCGGGGGTTTGCTCTGCATGTGCAAAGCTGGAGTGGGGTGGGTAGGGGTCTTCAAAGAGGAGCCTTCAAGATCTCAAGCACCTTGTTACCCAGCACCAGGGCCTTAACAAGGGGCTTTCCAACGAGAGTTTAGAAGACAGCAACTTGGGCTGAGCCCCACCCCCAGGGTCCTGATTCAGTAGGTCTGGGTCCTGCTGAGAATCTGCATTATAAACACGTTCCCTGGAGCTGCTGACCTGCTGGGTCAGCATCTCGGTTTTATTGATAGCTACAGTTTATTGACAACTGCTGGGCTCAGATCTCTCACTTCAAGAGCTACTGTCCTTATTTACAAAACCAGGACCAATTCAACATGGGGACTTGTGTCTTAACTTGTTAGGGCTTAGAACTCAGAGCGAGAGAAGCAAAACAACAATCTAGTAATAAAACTCATTGTGGGGAGTTGGAGCGGACTAGCCCTGTTGATTTTCCAGGCCTGTGAGCCTCACAGGAGGTGATGACCCATCTTTTCCCTGGGAGCCTCTGGGAGATCAGAACCCACAGACAGGCACAGCTTTTGAACTGGCAGCATAACTTCCCACGGGCCAGGCCACCCGCGCTCCCTCCTCTGTAATAATATGTCAATGTTGTGTACCAGCAAGTTGGAATTGACTCATAGCTGCTCCTCTAGTAAGTTTTCAGAGGCAGTAAATCACACGGGAGGAGAAGAAGGCTCATCATTCTCCAGAGGAGAAGCTGTAGGATTCGAACTGTGTGCCTTTGGGTTGGCAGCACACCTGCTTAATATCTAGGCCACCGGAGCTGCCTAACTCGGCCCAAGTCATCGCTGACCTTCCAGCAGCTTTCAGAGGCTGTAAATCACATGGGAGTTAATGAAATCTTGAGGGAAAGCCACTGGAGGGTCAGCTCTGAGTTGGTTCTGTCTCTCTGGCTTAAACCAATAAGAAATCGCATGGGGGTGGGGGGGAAGTGCCCGTCTTTCTCCAGAGAGGCAGGTGGATCGGGGGACTCTGTGCCCACTAGACCATCTCAGCTACATCGTGATGAGAAAGGTGGAGGGTCAGACAAGGAGTAGACTCCCGACAAGTGGCTTGACACAGTGGCTGTAACAACAGGTCGGTGCATGTCAGCGATGGTGACGGTGGCACAGAAGTGAGAAAGCCTCAGATCTGTGGTTCATAGGGTCGTTATGAGTTGTCATCCATTGATACAACAATAATTATTTTAAAAACTAAAGTTCCGCCTTTCTACAAAGATGGTGCCAAAAGTGAAGAAGGAAGGCCCTGCCCCTCCCAAAACTGAAGCCAAATCAAAGGCGTTAAAGGCCAAGAAGGCGTCCTGAAGGGCATCCACAGCCAAAAAAAAAAAAGAAGAGAAAATTCACACGTCACCCACCTCCGGGTGGCCTAAGATGCTGATACTCTGAAGGCAGCCCAAATATCCCGGGAAGAGCGCCCTCAGGAGAAACAAGCTTGACCACTATGCCATCATCAAGTTTCCCCTGACCACTGAGTCAGCCATGAAGAAGATAGAAGATAAACACTCTTGTGTTCATTGTAGATGTCAAGGCCAACAAGTATCACATCAAACAAGCTGTAAAGAAGCTCTATGACACTGATGTGGCCAAGGTCAACACTTTGATTAGGTTTGATGGAGAGAAGAAGGCCTGTGTTCGACTTGCTCCTATGATGCATTGGATGTTGCTAACAAAATTGGGATCATCTAAACTGAGCCCAGCAGGCTAATTCTAAATATAATTTTTTCTACCAAAAAAAACAAAACCCAAAACCAAAAACAAAAAACTTAAGTTCCATAGTAAAGAGATCATCTCATCAACCGTGTCAAGGGCATATTACAGATCTGAGGTCATGGATGAAGAAATAGGCGCTGGACTAACAAATCAGGTTGGTGGTTCATCCCCATCTAGATAGAACAAGTTATTCACTTCTGTGAAGACTCCAGTCAAGACAACGCCATAGGGGACAGTTCTATTTTGTCATGTGGGGTCACTGTGAGCAAGAATCATCTAGACAACCAAGAGCTCTTCACCATTGGTCCTGTGAGGTGGCCTTTGATGGTCTCCAGTTTTGGAGAAGGGAAAAGGTGAAGTGATTTGCTGAAGGTCACTCAGCACAGCGGCCACATCAGTGGACATTAGGGTCTGTGTGTGACTGTGAGACAAGGTCAAGGATGAGGGGCTTGGAAATGGAGCTGCCTTATTAGAATGCTCAGGAAAGCAGAAGGCAAGAAATCAAACTACAGGATTGTATCAGGCAAAGCTGCTGCAGGAGACTCCTTCAAAGCGTGAAGAAACAAAGACGGTATTTTGATGATTAAGGTGTGACTGGTCTTTCATTTGCCTCACATACATGCAAAAGCTGGATGGTGCAAAAGGAAGACCGAAGAAGAATGGGTGGAGCTCTGGTGGCTTGGCAGTAAGGAATTGTACTGTCAACCCGGAGGCACGTGGTTTGAATCCACCAGCTGCTCTGAGAGAGAAAGCTGGGCAGTCTCCTCCTGTGTGACTTACTGCTTCTGAAAACCCACTGGAAGGTCAACTGACTTGGTTCCGTCTTGGTGGTATACAACAACAACAACAACAACATATTATAGATATATCTTGCCCTTTAGAGGCCAGGGTGGGAAAACTTCATCTCACATATATTTGGCTATGTTGTCAAGAGAGACCAGTCCTTGGAAAAAGATATCATGCTGGGAAGAATAGAAGGTCAGTGAAAGAAAGGGTGAAAGAAAGATTCTACCCTCAATGAGGTATATTGAAGTAGTGATTGCAACAACGGGCTTGAGGGTGGTGGAGGTCGTGAGGATACAGCCAGAATTTGGTCTGTGGTTCTTAGGGTCACTATGGTGGTTGTTGGCTTGATGGCATATAACAACAATGCAACACAGACTGCCAGAAGGAATAATTGAGTCTTGGAAGAAATAACAAGAGATGGCTCATTTGTCTTGGCTACATCATCAGGAAGGTCCTGCAGAGGACAGCGTGGTTTGTAAAGCAGACAGACGGTGGGCAGAAATGAGGGAGAACCTCAAAAAATGGATTGACCCAAACACACACAACAATGGCCTCAATCTAACCAATGGCCATGACATCAGGTCATCATGAGTCAAAGCCAAGTCCAAGCGACTGGCAATGGTGGTTAGGTGGAAGCTGTGTCATGCTTCCAGAGGGCCCTGTGGTATGGCTGGGTTCCTAGATTGAAGCTATTGGGTGATGAGGGGTGGTTACAGGAGGGTCCTACTTCCCAGCTATGTGGTGGACACTGAACACTTAGTTTCTTTGCCAAAGCTCTTATATAAATTTGTGTGAAAGTCCCAGTTGACATTCTTATCCCTGTTTACAAATATGGATATTGAAGTTTGGAAAATTTCTACTGAAAAGCCTGGATTTGAATGAGGATAACAGAAGAATAGATGTTGAGTTGTGGCATTTGAAAAGATTTCTTAATCTTTCATGGAAAGCCAAAAGAACAAACAGGTATGTCTTGGAAAAAGTGTAACCAGAGTGCTCCTTGGAGGCGAAGACGGTGAAGCTTCATTTCACATACTTTGGGCATCTTGTTACGAGAGGCTATTCCTTGGAAAGGGACATCGTGTTTGGAAAGGTGGAAGGTTGGCGAAGGAGAGGAAGACCCCCAATGGTGGGTGAATAAGTAGTGTGTGGATGAGTCGATGAATGAACAGATGGGCATCCAGCTGACTGGATGGTTGGATGGACAGATGGATGAATAGGTAGATGCCTGGATAAACGAGTGCACGGATGAGTATTTACCTATTTAGGTGGAAGGGGGTTGAACGCATAGGAGAAAAGGCAGATGGATAGATGTATAGGTTGGTGCCTTCATAAATGGGAACTTGGATACATGAGTGGTTGGGTACATAGATGGCTGAGTAAATGAGTGGGTGGGTGGGTGCAAGGGAGGGCGGTGACTTCCCAGGTGAGAGGATAACTGGATAGATGTATAGGTGGGTGGGGGAAAGGTGAGGAATAGGTGGGTGCACAAGTCAGTGGTGGCAGGGGACTTGAGGGAATGGGTAAGTAGGTACGTGGGGAGTTGGGGGTGACTATACAAGTGAACAGAAGACTTGAAGGATGGATGGGAGCAGCTGAAGGAATTAGGGCCTGAGGAGGCAAATGAAAGCCAGGTCCTGGGAAAATGAGAAAAGCTAAACAAAGACTTGGGGAAGGAGTGGTTTTGAATGGAGAGGTGCCTTTTCTTCTTCAAAGACAAGTCTGCTCTGAGGAGCGGAGGGAACTTGAGGGTAAGGCAGGGTTCAGAGAGATCTGTTGTTCACAGGGTTGCTATGAGTCGTACTGGATGGCACCTAATAATAACAATAATCCAACGGTGGATGGTTTGAGGCCATCAGCTGCTGTGACTGATAAAGATGGACCGTCTCTTCCGGTTTGATTTACAGTCTCTGGAAAACCACTGGAAGGCCAGCTATGAGTCTGTTTAGACTCGATGGCGATGCGTTGAGTCTGAGGGTTTTATTGATTCCTGCTCCTGCTTCACCAGGGCTGTGGTGGGCAGGCAAGGGTTAAGGCTGTGGCGTGAAGGAGGCCAGGGGCCCAGGCCAGGCTCTGCTGACTCAGGGTCATTAATGCCACCGCAGAGCCAGCTGCTGGCAGTTGCCAGGGAGCTGATTAAGATGTCACAGGATTATGATGTCAGGTGTAAGAATTGCTCTCCAGGGGGTGAGGGGAGGGCTTTGGCTGGGCTGGGAGTTACCCCAGCAACGGGGATGGGCCATCCATGCTGGCAGCAGCAGGGCCTGGTGGGAAGGGCATGGGTCTAAGGCCACCCTGTCCTGGGTGCAAGTCCTGGCCTGTTGGCCTTGGCTGGAACTTATCCGTTTACTGAACACCCTGTTACTCATACACAAGATGGCAGAATCACCCCAGTCCATGGGGAGCAAATGACCTAAGAACCTCTGGTTTCTGCAAGCTCCCACCGAGGTGGAGTGCCCAGGTCAGCCTTCGCTCCAGAGTGGAGACTCGGACACAGATAGGCCTGCTCAGGGAGAAAATGGATGGGGTCCCAAGCCACTGGTTGCCAGGTGCCCAGAGGGCTTGGGAGGTGGGGTCACTGAGAGATAGGGCTGTAGGGGCATGGGGAGGCTGGCTGCACTTCCACATCTCCTGTACCACTCAGGTGTGCTGGCCACAGTGCAGGCACCAGCTGGCCGTGTGTGCTTTTCCATTCTCCGTGGGCTTTGTCCCCAGGGTTCTAGCAGTGGGCCTGGCCCAGAGGAAAGAGACACGAGAAAATGTTTCCTCAAGTTCCCTCCACTCCTCAGAGCAGACTTGTCTTTGAAGAAGAAAAGGCACCTCTCCATTCAAAACCACCCCTTCCCCAGGCCTTCGTTTAGCTTCTCTCGTTTTCTCAGGACCTGGCTTTCATTTGTCTCCCCAGGCCCTAACCCCATCACCTGCTCAGTACTGACTCCCATGCACCCAAGCATCCTTCAATTCTTCTGTTCACCTGGCTATTCACCCCCAAATCCCCACGCACCTACTTACCATCCAGCCATCCATGACCCCAGCTACCACTGACTTGTGCACCCACCTTTTCCCCACCCACCTATACATCAATCCAGCTATCCTCTCACCTGGGCAGTCACCGCCCTCCCTCGCACCCACCCACTCACTCATTTACTCAGCCACCTATGTACCCAACCACGCGTGTATCCAAGCTCCCGTTTATGAAGGCACCAACCTATACATCTATCCATCTGCCTTTTCACCTATGCGTTCAACCCCCTTCCACCTAAATAGGTAAATACCTAACCATTCAACCACCCATCTGCCTATCATACACACAAGTACCTGTCTGTCCATGCACTCACTTATCCAGGCATTTACCTATTAATCCATCTATCCATCCCACATTCATGGACTCATCCACACGCTACTTATTCACCCACTGTGTATCCGTCCATCCATTCCTCTATCTATCTGCCTAATCGACTAATCCATCCGTCCATCCATCCATCTGACCAACAACCCTGTCTACCATTCGCCCATATATTTACCAACCCACTCCTCCACACACTTATTCACCCACCATCTATCCATCCATCCATCCATCCACTTATTGATCCATTTGTTGTCTTCTAAACTACCCATTCCACCTATTGACTCCTACATCTGCTCCTGTTCTAACCACATATTCACCTCTTCATGTCCCCATCCACTATCTATCCATCAGACCTCATTTCCATCCATCTATTCATCCACTTGTCCATCTACGCATCCATTCACATATCCATCTATTCATCTACCTTTCTACTATCCATTCACCCATTTTTCCATCCTCATATCCACCTATTCATCAATTGGAGACTAGGATTTTGAAGCTCTGTCTCACATACTTTGGTCACATGGCCAAGATAGATCGATCTTTGGGGAAGGACCTCATGCTCAGAAGGGTGGAGCGTTGAGATGGAGTGATACAGTACCTGGGTCAATGGGGGCTGGTGTGTCAGAATTAGTGAGACTGGCTCAGAACAGGGTAGGCTTCAGAGCTGCTGTACACGGGGTCATTCTACATTGCAGGCGACCCGACGTCACACCACAAGCCACCACCACAACACCCATCTCTCACCCACTCATTCACCCTCCCACCCACAGCAGCAGATAGTGACTAAGCATCTGTACCTGAACCACGCCCTGTGCTAAGCCCGAGGAGCTCCCGGGGTGAAGCCAGCCCTGAGCTTGGCCATAAGGTTCCCCCTCAGTCTTGAAGGGGTGAAAAAATATGAACACAAACATCCACAGTGCACGGGGAGAGGGAAGGTGGAGCTCAGCCTCCCCACCCCTCACCTGATAATGTGTCTCACTTGTTTTTGGAGTTCCGTATTGGCTCTGAGAATTAATACCTTCCTTCTTATAAGTGGTGGAGCTGGATTTGGAAGTCTTAACGTCAGGTCACAGCTCCACGCCTCCGGCCAGGTTCTATCTGTGGTTACTGTCTTGTTCTTCACTGGGGGACCATCTTGATAGGGGTCATCTCTGTCCCCCACTGGGTCACCAGCTTGATGAGGGTCAAGTCTGTCCCCTAGTGGAGTGCCGGCTCGATGGGGATTATCTGGAGTGCCCTGTTTCCTGCTGGGGCTCAGTCCCCAGGCAAGTGCTGGGTGCTTGGAGACCTCTGTCCTGGGATGTGGGGGATGCTCTGGTCTAGTGTCTCCACCCTCCTGCTTCCCTGGAACCTCGCCACTGGCTGCCTCTGGCCCCTGGCCAGCCTGGTCTCGGAGCTGCAGGCGACAGAGCTTGCCCCAGGACACGCATTTCTGATTGTCCCAGGCGACGCGCTCTGTGCAAGCTGATAATTGAAAAGATTACTTCAGGATGAGACCCAGGGGAAGGCTGATTTACTGCGTGTCATCCTTACTCCAGGGGTTTTTATTGGAAATTGAAGGATGGCTTCTAACGGGAGCCTCATGGCTGCGTGTCACCTCCACCAGCCGTGTGAACGCTCACTCCCGTCCCTGCAAAGTCACTGCACATCAGAAAGCCAGAGTGTGACCCCACATTCACACCAAAGACAACTCGCCCCACCCTCCTCCCTCCTCTGGTCCTCTCGCCTCCTCCTTGCCCTCCTCGGTCTTTTTCATTGCAGGGGACCTTAGTGAAGAGGGTAAGAGCAGAGACTGGGGTTTGACTTTGTAGTGTGTGGAGCAGGAGGAGGTTTTACCCAGGGAAGGCCATGCCCTCAGTTGAAGGTCTATCCTCTTTCAGAATCCCTACCACCGTCCCCGGGTGCCGGACTGTGGAGATGTGTTGGCAGCCGTTATTCTGGAAGCTGTGCCCTGGATGTGTCCAGCACCAGCAGCATCACCCATGGTGGACAGATTGCAGTGATACTTCCAGACTGATACAGACTACAAAGAAACGCGTGCCAGGCGATGTCCAAAACCCAGCTTGCGATAAACACAGAGTGCACGCAGCAGAGCGCACACACGCATGTTGTCCAGCTCGGTGCTGTAAGATGTGTCCCTCAGCTGGACGCCCCTCACGACGCTCCGAGGCCCAACAGTGGGCTTGAGTGATTGTGGGCCAGCGCAGGGGCGGCTGCACTGCTTTCTCTGGTTCCCTGCCAGGAGTTGGAGCTGACCAGGCTGCGCTCACAACCACAACAACCTTGGGATCACACTGTCCTTTAGAGCCCAGATACTTCCTGCCAGGAGGCCCCTGTCTTCAGGCTCTCTCCTCTGAAGGGACCCCAGTCTCCACATATCCCCGGTGACCTCTCCAGCACTGCACCTGGCTTGGGGTAGCAGCGGCCGGTGTTGTGTCCAGGGGTGGTCTTCTGCTCTCCTGGAGGAGGACAGAGGCTCCATGAGAGTGGGGGTGATGAGTGGAGGGAGCAGAGAGGGAGAGGGCAGGCGGGGCTGGGGACACGGAGAAGAGGAGCAGTGCCATTGTTGCCAGGGAGATCAGGGGCCAATGCCAGAATGCAGATGTGAGGTTACAGGGACTGGGGGAGGCTCCTGGCTGCGTGTGCTTTTGGCCAAATCTCTTGACTTCTCTGAACTTCTGTTTTCTCACTTAAGGGTTAAACCAGGCTGCTCCTTGGAGGCAAGGATTCTGAAGCTCCGTCAGACATACTTTGAACATGTTGTAAGGAGGGACCAGTCCTTGGAGAGGGACATCATGCTTGGGAGGGTGGAGGGACAGCGCAGGAGGGGAAGGCCCTCTATTATGAGGTGGATTGATTCAGTGACTGGGGTAATTGGTATGGGTGTGTCAGAGACAGTGCGATTGGCACAGGACAGAGCAGAGTTTAGGGCTGTTGTACATAAGGTTGCTATGAGTCACAGGCGACTCAACAGAACATAACAACAGCAATGGAAAGACAAAACCAACCCCCCAAACTTACCATTGAGCTTACCCTGACTCTTAGACACCCATGTAGGTGATTGTAAACTGCACTCAGTAAGGTTCCTAGTGACTGGATTTTCATAACTTGTCCGGCCTTCATGAGGAGGTGCCCCTAGAGGGACTTGAACCTCTGACTTTTAGTGAGCAGCCGAGGTCACTAATCCTAGTGATACTTAGAAACACCTTTCCTCCTACACTTTCTTGATGTTACAGTGTAGCTTTTGGGGAGTTCATTGATGTATTTTTGTTGGGATTGTTGTGGTTTTTTTTTTTAACAGATAAAAGGTTTGTGACAGCCCTACGTTCAGCGAGTCCATAAGCACCATTTTCCCAGCAGCATGTGCTTCTCTGCGTCATCTTTGGGTCCTTTCTCACTGTATTTCACACTCCCCTGACATTATTGGTTCATTTCTTAAACTCCCCAAACCAGACCCAAATGCTCTGCCATCGGTTCAGACCCGTTAAGATCCCCCATCAGGGTAGTTGTTATGTGTCGTCCAGTCACCTGCGACTCATAGCAACCCTTTGTACAACAGTTCTCAACCCTGCGCTATCCTGAGTCAGCTTCAATGTCTCTGACCACCTACCCCATTACCCCAGTCACCGAGTCAGTCCATCTCATCGAGGGTCTGCCTCTTCTACACTGTCCCTCCACCCTCACAAGCCTGATGTCCCTTTCCAAGGACTGGTCCTTCCTTGCAACATGCCCAAAGTATGTCAACTGGAGTTTCAAAATACTTGCCGCCAAGGAGTAACCTAGTTTCATCCTCTTCAGGATGGATCTTTTTGTTCTCCTAGCAGTCTATGGTATATTTGATACTCTTCTCCAGCACCACAGCTCAATGACATCAATTATCCTGTCATCCCTAGTCATAGTCCACCTTTCTGATGCATAGCCAATAATTGCAAAGACCATGGCCTGGATCAGGTGCACCTTAGTCCGCAGACGGATATCATTGTTGTTGTTAAGTGCCGCCGAGTCGCAGGCGACTCATAGCGACCCTGTGAACGGAAGTCCTGGACACCCCCTGTATAACTTTTGTCCTTTCTCCAGGTTCATAGGGTTTCTAGAGACAAGCTATTGTGTAAGTGGATGTCACTCTTGCTTTCAAGCTTGTTTTAATAGTTTAATTGTTGTTAGTCTGCAGACTGATATCATTACTCTTCAGTAATCTGGAGAGGTCTCTGACAGCAGGTTTTCCCAGTGCAATTTGTCTTTTGATTTTCTGGCTTCTGGTACCAAGAATGTTGATTGTGGAGCCAAGCAAATGAAAGCTGTTAATAATCTCAACTTCTTCACTGTCTATCATGATGGTGCCAATCGTACCAGTGGTGAGAACATTTGTTTTCTTGATGATGAGCTTCAATCTATATTGAAGGCTACAGTCTTTGACCTTCTGCAGCAAATGCCTCAGGTCCTCCTCAGTTTTGGTAAGCAAGGTTGTGTCATCAGCACAGTGCAGGTTGTGGATGAGCCTTCCTCCAATCCTAATGTCACACTCCTCCTCATAGAGCCCAGCCTCCTGGATGATCAGTTCCACATATAGATCATAAAGGTGTGGAGATAGGATGCATCCCTGGTGCACACCTTTCCGGATTTTGAACCATCGGGTTTACAAGGCGGTAAATCTGCATGGGAGGGGACTGCCCTTCTTTCAGCCATGGAGCCGCAGGAGGATTTGAACTGCAGACTTATTGGTTAACTGTTTGATATGTACATATGGGAGCTCTGGTGGCCTAGTGGATAAGGAGGTGTTCTGCCAAGCCAAAGGCACAGAGCTCAAGTCCCCCAGTTGCTGCTATGAGGGAGAAAGACAGGCAATCTCCTCCTGTGCAATTTACAGCCTCTGAAAACCACTGGAGTGTCAGCTGTGGGTCAGTTCTGACTCATCAGCACACAACAGCAACAGCAACAACAAGAATAACAGCATATTACACGCAATGTCATTCCACTATGTCAGGAAGCGTGAGGATAACACAGTATAGGGCAGGGTTAAGATCAGTTGTTTATAGAGCTGCTATGAGTTGTATTTGGCCTGAAGTCACCTAAGAACAACAATATTTAGCACAAGAACTTCTAAGTTTGTCTTAGTCTGGAAGCGAGGTTGGAATCTGTCCACCATAGATGGCTCTACTGGTCTTAGAAATGCTATTAAGTTAGCAAAATTTAACAGAACAGCAAGCAACAAATGCTGGCGAGGCTGTGGAAACACTGGAACCACTGTTGGTGGAAGTGTGAAATGGTGCGACCACTGTGGAAAGCAGTGTGGTGCTTTCTCAAAAAATTGCAAGTAGGGATACCATTTGACCCAGCGATTCTGCTACTGGGAATATACCCCAAAGAGACAATAACCGCCACGCAAGCAGATATATGCACACCCATGTTTATTGCGGCTTTGTTCACAATAGCAAGGAGTTGGAAACAACCCAGGTGCCCATCAGCAAACGAATGGATAGAGAAGCTGTGGTATATTCACACAATGGAATACTACACTGCATTGAAAAACAAGGAACTCGTGAAATATTATTCAAAATGAGTGACCCTGGAGGACATTATGCTAAATGAAGTATCTCAGTCACAAAAGGACAAATACTGCATGGTGCCACTGTTGTAAAACAGGACTGACATCAGGGGTGGGGGTGGGGACTGAGAAAGATGGGATAAATAATGTATACTGCATTGAAACAGATTAGGGAGAAAACTGTTTAAAAAGGATATGTGATTAGGTATTATTGTCATGACAGGAATCCAGATGAAGGCTGCATAGTGGAGTGGACTTGGGGGGAGGGATTGTATAACAATGAAAGAATTTTTCTTTTACTTTTCAAAGAGAAGAGCAAATTGGGGGGAGGGTGGGGTGGGCAAGGGGAAAACGGAACAACGAATGAATGAAAATCCAAAGTCTATGTAAACTTTCATTAAAATTAATAATAATATTATTTTAATGAAATGCTATTAAGTGACAGAGCTTCCAGTGTCAAAGCAATCACAAACACGCAGGCCCTAGTATGACAGCCTGACTGACAGATGGGCGTCCTGAGACTTAAGAAGTACCTAATAAACCCTGCACTGCAATCCTGAACACATGTGGTTCAAATCCACCAGCTGCTCCTTGGGAAAAGGATGGGCAATCTCCTTCTATGTGAACAACTGTCTCTGAAAACCCGCTGGAGGATCAGCTGTGGGTTGGTTCCAACTCGAATGTACACAACCACAACAACAACAAAAACAAACACTTTATTTAGCAACATCATGATGGATGGACAGAAGATTGAAGTTGCCAATCACTTTGTTTAACTTAGATCCTCAATCAGCATCCATGGTTAACAGCAATCAAGAAATCAAAAAACGTGTTGTATTAGGCAAATCGTATGCTGACCTCTTTAAGGCACTAAATACCAAGGATGCCAACTTAAAGACTAAGATGTCTGTTCTAAACTACTGTATTTCAGTTGCTTCCTGTGCATATGAAAGTTGTCCAGTGAATCAGGATGGCAGAAGAAGAATTGATGTCTTTGAGTTGTGGTGCTGGAGAAGAGTGCCGAATCTACCATGGACTGTCCTGCAAGAGGTGCAACCGAGGTGTTCCTCTGAGGCAAGGCTGGTGCAACTTCATCCTACATATTTGGAGCATGTTGTCAGAAGGGACCAGCCCTGGGGAAAAGACATCATGCTGGCAGAGGTAGAAGGTTAGAGAAAGAGAAAAAGCCTCAACTAGATGGATTGACACAGTGACATTAATATTGACGGGTCTGACTATATCCAAAAAGACCATGAGGATGGCAAAGGATCGGCTAAGGATCAGAACTGTTGTTCATATTGTTGTTGTTGTTAAGTGCCGTCGAGTTGTAGGTGACTCATAGCGACCCTATGAACGAAAGACCTCAACACTTGTGCGACTTTCATCCTCTCTCCAGGTTCATAGGGTTTCCAGAGGCAAGCTATTTCGGAAGTGGATGCCACTCCTGCTTCCAAGCTTGTTTTAATCAGGAAGCTCCACCAAACACTGTCCACCATGGGTGACCATTATCACATTTGACACATCAGTGTCACAGTGTTCAGCATCACAGCAACCACAAGTTACCTCTGTACACCAAGTGGACACACCAGGGCTATATGACCTAGAAGAATGTTTGAACAAAAACAATGGAAAACAGGCCTGAGAGTTGCTAAATTGCCGTAAGCTCAAAGCACCAAACAACCACAAAGACATTACTTAATAAGGAATAAGCTGAACGAGTGGAGCTGTAAGTATGCATTCTTTGAAAGAGGAGTCTTTCAAAACAAGACAGACCCAGGCAGACTGGAGGGCCTGCTCTATTATGAGCTCCACTCTTCTTCTGTGAAATGGGGGCACCCCAAGTTCACTGCTCATGGCTGTCATGAGCTTATCCACTCCTGTTGCATCCTCAGCACCAGGCATGGAGCTGGGTCAATTGTTTGACACACAGGAGCCGATACTATCCTCATTGATCCAGATCTCGCAAGAGTAGTCCTCAAAGAATCTCCCAAGGAAGTATTAGGGTCTCATTCAGTTGGTCTTGCCTGGGACACTTTAAACTACATTTTGAGCTAATTTCCTGGGGATTCTGACGCAATAGCCACAGCTCGAGAAAACCAGAAATGGATCATTTGGCCTGAGAGAATGGAAGGCTCTCTGCCGGTATTTGCTTTGACATTTTACAAGAGTATTCACGACTTCCTCCTTACAACAGTACTAACGTTTAACAGTTTCCAGCATGTCCCATGCACTCTGTTGAAGTGGCTGGCAGCTCTCAGCTCATAGCAACTCAGGAGGAGGGGTCATCACCCCTGTTTTTCAGATGAGGAAATGAGGTACAGAAAGAGTTAGGACTCGGTTGTGAGCCCATAGTTGGAGAGCGGTTGAGCTACTGAACACGCCAATACCCCATGTTATGAGAGGGTGAATAATCTAACTCATTCCGGATGTGGAAGGGGAGGGTCCCATGTGTAATTATAGAGGGATCCCCAAAGATTCTGATTGTTCCCTGTTACAGATTGAATTGCATCCTCCCCAAAATCTGTCAACTTGGCAAGGCTGTGATTCTCAGTATATGCTTAATACTATGCGTTGTAAAATGTACCATTTGGATGTTAAGGGGACCCTGATGGCCTGGTGGCATAAGGAGTTGCACTGCTAACCTTAAGGCACCCTGTTTGAATCTATGGGAGAAAGATGGGCACTCTCCTCTCATGGGACTTAGAGCTTCTGAAAACCCACTGGAGGGTCAACTTTGGGACCCACATAACAACAACAAGATGTCAATTAGGCTGAAGTAAAGGCAGTTGTGTTAAAGAGACAGGAAGAAATCTGTGAGATAAGATTGTGTTTTGACTCATTCTCTTTTGAGATGTAAAAAAAAGGGGTGGGAGATGGGAAGAGGGTGGAGGGATCAACCACCACCAAGAAAGAAGAATTGGTAAAGAGGTGCATCCTTTGGGCCCAGAGTCCCTGTGCTGAGAAACTCATAGAACCAGGAGAAAGAGAAAGAGACTTCCCTTGGGGCTGGTACTCTGAATTAAGACTGGGCTTCTTTAATAGTGAGAAGAGATTCTTGTTTGTTAAAACTATCCACTTACGGCATTTCTGTTGTAGCGACATGAGACAATTAAGACAGAGCTCTGGCGGTGAAGTCTATAATCAGCCATACTGCTTTCTGACCCAAGGCTGGGCATCTCTGGCAGTTGGAATCCACCGAGGTTTCTTGGGAGGATTATGGGCTTTCTCCTTTCATAGCGATTTACAGTCTTGGAAACTCAGTCGAGGTAGTGATGACTGGGAACCAACTTCACGGCAGAGAGTGGATGGAGACCCGAGACAGTACCCAACACAAAACGAGTTGCCCTGGAGTCAATTCCAACTCACGGTGACCAGGTGTGTGTCAGAGCAGAACGGGGCTCCGCAAGGTTCTGTGGGGTTCTCTGAGGGGGTGGGATGGAGATTGCTGTTGTGGGGCATGCCCAAGGCGACTGTGACTCACAGTCACGCGATGAACAGCAGATCTGCACCCCTGCCCTGTCCTGTGCCTTCCTCATCATCTCTGATACACTGGAGCCCAAAATCACAATCCCTGAGCCAACCCTTCTTCTTGGAGGGTCTTCTTCTTTCTCTGATCCTCCACCTTTCCATGGCTTTTCCCAAGGACTGGTCCCTCCTGCAACCTGCCAAAAATATGTGGCCAAATTTCACCTTCCTTCCCGCTAAGGTGCGCCCTGGTTACATTTCCTCTAAGACTTGTTTATTCTTTTGGCAGTCCATGGCATAATCAGCATTCTTTGCCTACATTGCACTTTACAGGTACCAATTCTTTTTTTCTGTCCTCATTATTCATTATGTGACTCTTAGATGTATGAGAAGCAATTGAAAAATGCGATGGTTTAGATCAAATACACCTTAGAATTTTTTTTTCCTCACCTTAGGCTTGTAACTGACATCATTGTTCTTTAGCACTTTGGAGAGGTCTTTGACATGAACGGAGGTCTTGTTGTCTGATGCCTTGGAGTCCAACTCATAGCGACCCTGTAAACAAGAGATCTGAATGCTGTCCTAGCCTCTGCCACCCTCATCATCTCTGACGACACACTAGAGCCCATGGCTGCAGTCGGCGAGGGCCATGCCATCTCGTTGAAGGTCTTCCTCTCTTTTGCTGTCCCTCCATTTTTCCAAACACGATGTCCCCTTTCAAGGAAGAACCTCTCCTACAACATGATCAAAGTATGTGAGATGATGCTTTGCCGTCGGGATGGGGCCTAGGTTTCATTTATCATTTAGTTTTTCAACTTATGAAAAGTGATGCTAGATTTCCATTGAAATGTGTGCTCCAAAATAACTTTTTCATTAAGTAAATGCATTGATAGAAGAACTTAGGTAATTTAAGAAAAAATGAAAGCAAATGGTACAAGTGTAACATGTTGTGTGTCACTGAGTCACCTCCAACTCATAGTGACCCCTATATACGAGAGTTCTGAAGCCTGCCCCATCCTGAGCCAGTTTCCCCAACTCCAACACATCTAATCCCATTGCCCCAGTTACTGTGTCAATCCATCTCATCTGGAGTCTTCCTCTCCTTTGCTGTCCCTCCACACTTCTGAGCATAATGTCCTTCTCCAAGGACTGGTCCTTCCTGGCTGCGTACACAAAGTATGTGAGACTGAGCTTCAAAATCTTAGCCTCCAAGGAGAAACTTGATTTCATCCTCTCCAATTTTTTTTTTTTGGTGGTCTATGTTATGCTCAACACTCTTCTCTAGCACCACAACCCAAAGACGTTGGATCTTTTTCTGTCATCCTTAGTCCTTGTCCACCTCTCTGACTCATAGTAAGTAACTGCAAAGAATTGCAAGTGTTACACAGACAGGGCAAAATTTATTTGGTTTTTGTGGTAAGAACCAAATTGGGACAAGATTAAGTTAGGTATAAATGTTATTTGGGGCGACAGAAGGTAGCTCCGGTGACACTGAGAAAGGATGGGAAGTATGTGTCATGAGAGAAAGTTTGCAGGGAAGATTGAAGACACCAAGTGTGGGATGAGCTGGTGAACGTGAGACTCTGACTCCGTTCAGGTTGTTTCATCTCTTGGGGTCCCATTACCACGTCTGTGCTCTTCATTGTTAGGTGCCCTTGTGCCAACACCGCATTCACCAGAGTGAAACCCTGGAGCTGCTCCATCAAAGCAGTCACTGCTAGGCTGGAACCCTACGTTGCAGACCCTGTATCAGGCCGTCTGTTGGAGGTCTTCCTCTTTTTCACCGACTTCAATCAAGATGCCCTTCTCTGGGTTAGCAGTTCCTTCCTGCTAACATATCCAAAGGCTGGGTGACACAGCCTCACACTTCCCGCTTCTGAGAGCTCTGACTGTCCTCTTTCCGGGATAGATTTCTCTTTTCTCCTTGCAGTCTATGCTGTTGTTGTTATGTGCCGTCGAGTCCTCTACGACTCATAGCGACCCTATGTACAAGAGCCCTAAATGCAGTTCTATCCTGTGCCAAACTTGTTGTTGTTGTTATGTGCTGTCAAGTCCTCTGCGACTCATAGCGACCCTATGTACAACAGCCCTAAACCCTGCTCTATCCAGTGCCAATCACATGGCCTCTGACACACTCCAGTCACTGAATCAATCCACCTCACGGTGGGTCTTCCCCTCCTGCACTGTCCCTCTACTCTACCCAGCATGATGTACCTCTCTAAAGACCTGTTTCTCCTTACAACATGTCCAAAGTATGTCAGATGAAGCCCCAGAATCCTTGCCTCCAAGGAGCAGCCTGGTTTAACCCTCTCTAGGATGAATCTGTTTGTTTTCTTGGCAGTCCATGGTACATTCAATACTCTTCTCCAGCACCACAGCTCAAAGGCATCAATTCTCCTTCTATCCTCCCTAGTCATGCAACTCTCTGATGTATAACAAGTGATTGCAAAGACCATGGCCTGTATTAGGTGGACCTTAACCTAGCCATCTCAAATGCACTCATTCCCACCACTCACTCACAAAATCGATCCATCTCATCAAAGGCCTTCCTCTCGTGAGCCGTCCCTCCACTCTCCCAAACATGACGTCCCTCTCCAAGGACCAGTCAGTCCCTCCTTGCAACATGCCCAACGTATGTCAGATGAAGCTTCAGAATCCTTGCCTCCAGGGAACATTCTGACTTCACCTTCTCCAGGACAAACCTGTTTGTTCTCCTAGCAGTCCATGGTATATTCAACACTCTTCTCCAGCACCACAGCTCAAAGGCATCAATTCTCTTTCTATCATCCCTATTCAGTGTCCAACTCTCTGATGCATAGCACATAATTGCGAAGACTATAGCCTGGATCAGGCACACCTTAGTCTCCAGCCTGATGTCATTGCTCTTCAGAACTCTTGAGAGATCCATGGTATATTCAATATACTTGGCCAACACGATAATTCAAAGACAACAATCCTTCTTTGATCGTCCTCATTCACTGTGTAGTTTTTAAATGCATATGTAGTTTGTTGTCGTTGCCATGTTCCATGGAGTTGGAACCAACTCGTAGCTGACCCTCAAGCAACCTTTCAGAGGTGGTAAACCACATGGAAGGAGATTATCCATCTTTCTCCCACTGAGCAGCTGGTGGATTTGAACCAAGTGTCTCTTGAGTTGGCAGAGCAAATCTTTGCCATTTGAAATCACTGTGGCTTAGGTCAGGGGCGCTTTTGTCCTCAACATGTCATCTTTACCTAAGTGAAGATTTCTGGCGATAGGCAATGTAACTGGGCTGCTAAATGAGAGACTGAAAGGAGAGGTCTTCCTCTCCTACACGGATCCTCCATCCTTCCAAGTATCATGTCCTTCTCCAAGGAGTGATCCCTCCTGTCAGCATGCCTGAAGTATATGAAACGGAGCTTTAAAATCCTTGCCTCCAAGGAGCATCTTGGTTTCATTATCTCTGAGACATATCTGTTTATAGTTCATGGTATGTTCAATACTTTTCTCTAGCACCACAACTCAAAGGCCACAACTCGATTCTTCTGTCATTCTTATTCACTGTCTAGCTCTCAGATGCACAGCAAGCATTTGTGAAGACCATGACTTAGATCAGGTGCACCTTAGTCTTTAAACTAACGTTATTGCTCTTTAACACTCTGGAGAGGTCCCTAAGAACACACATTCCTGTAGCTCTATCTATTGTATGGCTGAAAGTGGAACCACAGGGATGAGCTTTTTTCCAGGCTCAAAGAGTGACTAAGGTCCATATTCTGGGGGGACCCACCCATCTTGATCAGACCAGTCAGTCTGACTATTTGTGTGTTTTTGCATTTGTCCATGTTTTTCTGCTCATTCTATCCAGGACCCTCTCCTGTGACCCCTTTCAGAGTCGTCAGCAGTGGCAGCTGGGCAGATTGTGGAAATGAGGTTCAAGTGATCCATTAGTATTTTTGAATAATTGTTTCTATGCATCTTGGATTTTCTTCTCCTTCTTTAGACACCACTAGATGTATCTTAGATGAGTTCTCATTTGGATCCACAGTCAGTACACTTGGTACCAGGAGTCAAGAGATCAAGAGACACATTGCACTGGGAAAGTCTGCTGTCAGGGACCTCTCCAAACTGAG
>NW_006399879.1:1320009-1321488 GCF_000299155.1 Elephantulus edwardii | reverse complement strand
GGGGGGAAGGTTGGGAGGGAGAAAAGTGCAACAATTAATGAATGGAAACCCAAAGTCTGTAAATTTTCACTGAAATTAATAATTAAAAAATTTAAAAAATGCATATAAAGTGAAAAGGGGAAGTAAAAGTGCTGGTATGTTTGTATGAAAGAATATGTGTTGTTGTTGCTAAGTGCCGTCGAGTTGTAGGCGACTCATAGTGACCCTATGAACAAAAGTCCTCGACACTTGCATGCGTGACTTTCCTCCTCACTCCAGGTTCATAGGGTTTCTGGAGGAAAGCTATTATGGAAGTGGATGCTTGTTTCAACCGGGGAGCACCACCAAATACTGTCCACCATGGGTAACCATTATAGCAGTTGACACATCAGTGTCACAGTGTTCAGATTCACAGTGACCGCAATGTACCTCTGTACGGCAAGTGTACACACCAGGGCTATACGACCCAGAAGACTGCTTGAAAGAAAACGAAAACAATGAAAAACAGGCCTGAGGGCTGCGGATTAGTCACTCACCTTTGGCTTGGGGCACAGAGAAAGCCACAAGCGCCAGGAGCCTTCCATACCTGCCTCTCCCCAGGAAGCCAGAGATAAAAGAACATAGGATATTAAAAAAAAAAAAAAAACGAAATGAGGAGAGACAGTAAAAGTGAGGAAGACTCTCAACCAGGTAGACTGACACAGTGACTACAGCAATGCTCTCTAGGATGTCAGACACTGTAAGTATAGCACAGGATAGGACAGGGTTCAGATCTGTTGTTCACAGGACAGCTATGAGCTACTCCCCACTCGATGACACCTAACAACAACAAGATGTCTGGTCACACACTTCTAAGACCCCCAGTTGCTACCCACCAAAACAGGACATAGAACTTTGTCCTTGTAGACTGTGTTATGCCAAAAGATCTAAATGTCCCCCAAGACTATGGTCCCAAGGCCCCAGAACCAACACCTCCTTTTCTCAGGGTGTTTATGATTAAGAAGCTTGAAAAACATCGCTTCTTCTTGTTTCTGCTGTACACATGCATGGGAATAATGGTCATCAAGTTGGAACCAATGCATAGCTGACTGTCCAGGGAATTTTCCAAGGCTGTACATTGCATTTAATGGCTATAAATTTGGGGAGGAAATTGCTCATCTTTCTCCCTCGGAGGGAGTAGGGGATTTGAACTGCCAAAGAGACATAGCCTCTGGGTTGGCAGCACAGCTCTGTACAGACTGTGCCATCAGAGCCCCCTTTTATAGCATAAAGTAATGTGAATGCTCCATAGCATTTGGCCTAGTGGTAAGAAGCTGCGCTGTAATCTCAAAGAAACGTGGTTTGAATCCACTAGATGCTCTGCAGGAGAAGGACGGGCAATCTCTTCCCATGTGATTAACTGCCTCTGGAGACTCACAGGAAGATCGGCTATGGGTTGGTTTCGACTTGAGGGCAAACAACAACAACGATATGAATGTAGAAATATCACCTGACAAGATT
>NW_006399879.1:1316833-1318128 GCF_000299155.1 Elephantulus edwardii | reverse complement strand
GAATTCTACCAAACATTCAGAGAGGATCTATCATCAATTCTACTTAAATCAGTTTAAAAAATTAAAAAGAAGAAAAACTCCCAGAGTCACTTTATGAAGCAAGCATAACCCTGCTTTATGAAGCAGGCAAAGATATTACCAAGAAAGAAAACTACAGATCAATATCTCTCATGAATAGAGATGCAAAAATCTTTAACAAAATCCTAGCTAATAGAATCCAAAAGCACACACACAAAAATAATTCAGCGTGACCAAGTGGGATTCAAAACTAGTAAGCAAGGATGGTTCAACGTAAGAAAAATAATCAGCGTATAATTCACTATATTAACAAAGTAAATAACAAGAACCATATGACCTTAGCAGTTTATACAGAAAAGGCATTTGACAAAATCCAACACCCCTTCCTGATAAAGACACTCAGCAAAATTGAAATAGAAAGGAATTTCCTCAACAAAGTGAAAAGTATATATGCAAAACCAAGAGCCAATATCATTCTCAATGGAGAAAGACTAAAAACATTTTCCTTGCAAACAGGGACCAGACAAGGATGCCCACCGTCACCACTTCTATTCAATACTGTATTGGAAGTGCTTTCTAGGGCATAGCAACAAGAGAAGGAAATAAAAGACATGCAGATCAGCAAAGAGATGGTTAAACTGTTGTTATGTGCAGATGATATGATAGTGTATACAGAAAACCCCAAAGACTCAACAAAAGAACTGTTAGAATTAGTAGGCAAGTTTAGTAGAGTGGCAGGATATAAAGTCAATATCGAAAAATCAATAGGATTCCTCTACAATTACAAAGAAAACTCAGAGAAGAAAATTTAAAAAGCAATACCATTTATAATAGCTAACCACAAGGTGAGATACTTGGGAGTGAACCTAACAGGAGTTATAAAAGATCTATACAAAGAAAACGATAGAACATTTCTGCAAGACAAAAATAAAAAAACCTAAAGAAATGGAAAAATGTGCTCTATTTATGGGTAGACAAGAGGACTCAATATCATGAAAGTGACAATCTTACCAAAAATAATCTATATGTTCAATGCAAGCCCAATCCAGATATCAAATTTATTTTTCAAGGAGATTGAAAGGGAAATTATTAAATTTATTTGGAGAGGCAAGAGACCCCAAATAAACAAAACACTTCTGAGAAACAAAAGTGAGATGGGAGGCATAGCACTCTTTGACCTCAAAACGTACTACACAGTGGTAGTAACCAAAACAGCACGGTACTGGTACAATGACAGGAACACAGACTAATGAAACAATTGAGAATGCAGAAATAGA
>NW_006399879.1:1314823-1315693 GCF_000299155.1 Elephantulus edwardii | reverse complement strand
ATTATGGTACATTCACACAATGGAATACTACACAGCACACAGGAGCAATGATTCTGTAAATTATTACCTAACTTGGGAGGGACTGGAGAGCACTATGTTGAGTGAACTAAATCAGTCCCACAAGGGTATATATTGTATAAAACCATTATTGTAGAATGAGTATAAGGATCCAAGAGGGGTGGGAGAGGGTGGAAGCAGAGGGATGAGGATGTGTATGGGGAGTGGGGGATTAATCATGGAGTGTACAATTTGATGGGTGGGTGGGAGGGTGAGGGAAATTGGGAGAATCTGTTCTCAACACCAATGTATTTGATTTTTGTACACAAAATAGTATGTATGAAAAAAAAAACCCAAAACAAAACAACTTCCACAAGAAATAAATAAAAGGCTTATTAAGTCCCTGAAATGTTAAAAGCTAAGTGGTAGGAAATAGTATATAACACAAGCTGATGTTGCCATGTTAAGTGCCATCGAATCCTGTTCAACATGAGTAATGGAGCTGAACCCTGCTCTGTCCTGTGCCATCCTCAGTGCTGACACAGCAATACCAAGCAGAGGAGGTTTTGAACAGCTTTATAGAGTCAGTTCAACAGGATGATGTTCTAGCCTGTTATCACTTAACACACACCCAGAGGGCTCTGGTGACACAGTCTGCAGGGAGCTGAGCTACTAACCCAGAAACTTTGCCTTCCCGGTGGTTTGGATCCACCAGTAGTTTCACAGGGGTAAGATGGACAATCTCCTGTGAAATTTACAGCCTCAGAGACTGAGGGGCAGCTATGAGGGGTCCCAGCTCCACAGCAATGAGTAACCTGCAGATGCGATGAGATTGAGATTGTTAACAGCTTCAGCTTGCTCGGCTCCACAATG
>NW_006399879.1:1307469-1314168 GCF_000299155.1 Elephantulus edwardii | reverse complement strand
CTGTATCAGGCGCACCTTAGAAGAAGAATTAATGTCTTTGAGTTGTGGTGCTGGAGAACAGTATTGAGTATACCACGGACTGCTAGGAGAACACACAGGTTCCTCCTGGGGAGAGTGAAAACAGGTTACACCTTAGAGGCAAGGATTTTGAGGCTCTGTCTGACATACTTTGGCCATGTTGCAAGGTCAAACCAGTCCTTGGAGAGCAACATCATGTTGGGAGGGTGGAGGGACAGCACAGCGGGGGAAGACTCTTCATGAGATGGATTGACTCAATATCTAGGGTGATGAGGGTCGGTGTGTCAGAGACAATGAGGTTGGCTCAGGATAGATCAGGGCTCGGGGCTGTTGTACATAGGGTCAATATGAGTTGCAAATGATTCCATGGCATGTAACAACAACAGCAGCAGCAGAACCAAGAAGGAGCAATGCCCTGTAAGGTTCTTCATCACAAACTCCCTGAGGGACAGCGTTACTGGTTCCAATTTGAGGGTGAGAAAACCCACCCACACCAGCTGCAGAATCCACGCTGCACACAGAACGACTCTGTGTGAGCAAGATGTGCTGCTTCCTCCTGCAAAGACCTGCAGGTTTGGAAACACAAGGAGGTTTGGAAACACAAGGCAGGGTCCTGTGATTCAGAGCAGACTCGGAGCTGTGGCTGTTTTGTTTTGTTTTCGTGGTTACAAGCCCTTTCCCCTCAGTCACCGGAGCCTAAATGCTGACCAGTCAGTTAGCATGCAAGTGCTTCACCACTGTGCCACTAGGGCTACTTATCTCTCCTCTCGAACCTTTATTTTATCAGTAAGTTAATAGAGAGGAAGGAAGCGTGTTTCCTGAGTGGTCTATGGAGGCAGAGCACGTTAGGACTGCAGCCCGGATTCCTGGCTCCTGCCCCTTCTCTTGGGGATGGATAGCTTTGAACTTGAACTTAAACGTTGCTTTTCTCTATCTAGTGTTGGAATTTCTACAGTATCCCTGGCTTTCTCTGTAGGTGGAGAGAGAGAGAGAGAGCGCACAAGGGAGGGAGGGAGGGAGGGGGAGAGAAAGAGACTGAGACTGAGAAAATATTTGTCTTTTTTTTTTTAGATTTTAATGAAAGTTTATAAAGAACTTGGATTTCCATTCATTCATTGTTGCCCATTTTCCTCCCTGTCTCCCTTCTCCCCATTTCACTATTTATTTTTAAAAAAAGTTCTTTCATTGATATATAGTCCCCTACTCGCAACCACTTTGCTGTGCAACTCTAATTCTAGACTCTTGTCACACCCCAAATACCTAATCATATATTCCTTTTATATAGATCTCTTCTTCGTCTGTTTCAATGCCATCTACACTATTTATCCCTTCTTTTCTTACTTTCCCCCAGTACCCATATCAGTCCTGTTCTGTAACAGTGGCACTATGCAGTATTTGTCCTTTTGTGACTGAGATGTTTCACTCAGCATAATGTCCTCCAGGGTCACCAATTTTATATAAAAATTCCTGTCTTTAGAAGCAACATATTCCATCTTACAAGAAACTTTTCTTCTACTGAATCTGATAAACTGAGCCAGTGTTAAGGAATTGATTCTGACTCTGGCCCCTCTGTCGAACAGAGGGTCACTGTCCCATGTGGTTTCCAAGGCTGGATTTTTACGGAAGCGGACAGCTGCGTTCTTTCCCACGAGGTGTGGTCAGTGGATTTGGACCAGAGACCTTTATGTTATCAGTCGACTGTTTTAACCACTGCACAGCCAGAGGTTTTATTGAATCCCCAGCTACTCTGTGAGAGAAGGATAGGGAGCCTCCTACCGTGCAATTAGCTGCCTCTGAAGACCCGCTGGAGGGCTCAGCTATGGGTCGGTTCCCACTCAACAGTGCACAGCAACAAGAATGACAACAGCCTCACAGTCCTTCCCACCGTGGTACACATGGAATTTCATCTCAGATCCTTTAAGCATGTTGTCAAGGGGGATTAGTCCTTGGAAAATGACATCAAGCTAGGAAGGAGAGAAGGTCAGCGAAAGTGAGGAAGACCCTCGCAGAGAGGGATGATGGCTACAGTAGACCTGAGACACTGGGGATGGGGTGGGGGGAAGGATGGGGCAGGTTCAGATCCGTTGTTCACTGTGTCACTGAGTCTTAGTTGACTCAAGGGCCCCTAACAGTAGCCGTTAGCACCAGCATACTCTAGCACTCACTTTTCCAAGCCACATTGTTGTTGTTGTGTGCCATCGAGTCACTAGTGCACAACATCCCTGACCTTGCTCTGTCCTGAACCAACCTCATTGTCTCTGATACACCTACACCATCGCCCCAGTTACTGTATCAATCCACCTCTGGGGTCTTCCTCTCCTGTGCTGACCCTCCACCCTCCCAATCATGTTGTCTTCTCCAAGGACTGGTCCCTCCTGGCCACGTGCCCAAATTATGTCAGATGAAGCTTCAAAATCCTTGCCTCCAAGGTACAGCCTGGCTTCACCCTCTCCAGGAGGAACCTGTTTGTTCTCCTAGCAGTCCCTGAGATATTCAATACTCTTCTCCAGCACAACAACTCAAAGGCATTGATTCTTCTGTCATCCTTAGTCATTGTCCAGCTCTCTGATGCATAGCAAGAAATTGCGAAGATCATGGCCTGGAACAGGTGTACCTTAGTTACTAGATTGGCATCGTTGCTCTTCAGTGGTCTGGAGAGGTTCCTGACAGCACACTTTTAATTCATCTTTTGATTTCCTAGCTGCTGGTACCAAGCCACATATCAAGGCCCAAAGCACACCTTTGCCGATGAGTGGCCCCATCCGTGTCAGGGTTAAAAGTGCTCCATAATGTTTTCAGTGGCAGATCTTCTGGCCAGACCTTTCCTCTGAGAGGCCACTGCATTCAGACCTCCAGTCTTTTCATTATCAGCTTTGCACACGTCCGTCTACACTGCCCAAGCCCATGGATGAAAAGAAATATTAGAAGAAAAAATGCAGTTCAGCTTAAATACTAGAGTTTACTTTTTAACTTTTCCCCCTACTCATTTATTTACAAAATTCAAATACAAATGTGAATGAATTCTTTCCATTTCCCTCACCCCCCCCAGCCATCAAATTGTACAACCCAATGATTAATCCCCCCTTTCCCCAGCACATCCACATCCCTCTGCTTCCAGCCTCTCCCACCCCTCCTGGATCCCTATACTCATTCTACAATAATGGTTTTATACAATATTTATCCTTGTGGGACTGAGTTCACTCAGCATAATGCTCTTCAATCCCTTCCAAGTTAGGTAATAATTTACAAAGTTATTGTCTATGCGTGCTTCACAGTATTCCATTATGTGAATGTACCATAACTTCTCAATCCATTCGTTTGTGGATGGGCATTTGGACATTTATTCTTGTGATAGTGAATAATGCTGCTATGAACACTGGTGTACAAATCTCAGTTTGTGCCTCAGTTCTCATATTCTCAGGGTATATTCCAAGTAGTGGAATAGCTGGGTCATATGGAATGTCTATGTTCAGCTTTACTTTTTTTTAAAAAGCAGGGTTTTTTTAATGGAAACTAAGAGCAAATGTCTTTAAAATAAACAAACAGCAGTTTTGCTGAGTTAGGATTGTTACACATATGTTTAATGTACATATTTTGGTGAAATAGAACAAGTGCATCTATATCTGTAAAGTCCTCACCACAAATAAGATAGCGAAGGTGTTACATAACATTTAAGAGCTAATTGCATAGACAAGTGTGGGTAGAATTTATGCCCATAAAAGCTGATTGTGGTCTTATTATGCCAGTGATTCGTGTGAAACTCCTCAAGGCTTGATTACAGGGAAAGAATGGATCCACTATGGCAAATCCACACGGTCATATAGGAATGTAAACTCATCTCTGAAACAGTGTTGCTGTTGTTACACTGCTGTCCAGTTTTAATTTTTAATTGTGATTTGAGCGAAAGTTTGCAAAGCAAATTGATTTTCCATTCAGCCACTCATATGCATTTCATTTCCTGACATTAATTACAAAACCTCACTTCCTCCTTGTGATTCTGGTTTGCATTAATCTCCCTATCCTTTCCCTTCCTGCCTCCTGAGCTTTTATTGTTGTTAGGTGCCATCGAGTACAACTTACAGCAACGTATGAACAACAGATCTGAACCCTGTCCTATCCTGTGCCGTCCTCACCATCTCTGACCCCTCTGCCTTCCCAAGCATGATGTCCCTCTCCAGAGAAGAACTGCTCCTAACAACATGTCTAAAGTGTGTGAGGCAACGCTTCACCATCCTTGCCTGCAAGGAGCCCTTTGGCTTCACTTTTCCCAAGATATACAGCTGCTTGGTTTTTTGACAGTCCTTGGGATGTTCTGTGCTCTTCTCCAACACCACAGCTCAGAGGCAACAATTCATCTTCTGTCATCCTTATTCATCGTCTAAGTCTCAGATGCATAGCAAGGGATTGAAAGGACCATGGTCTGAATTTGGCTCACCTTAGTTTTCAAACTGGCATGCACTATTCAGTATTTTAGACAGGTCCTGGTGGATTCAAACTGTGTACCAGTGGGTTGGCAGCACAATGCCTTACCACTATTACATGCTTTGCATTGGAGAATTGGACAGTGACTAGGGATGATAGAAAGGGAATTGATGCCTTTGAGCTGTGGTGCTGGAGAAGAGTGTTGAATATATACCATGGACTGCTAGGCAAACAAACAGGTTTGTCCTGGAGAGGGTGAAGCCAGAATGCTCCTTGGAGGCAAGGATTCTGAAGCTTCATCTGACATACTTTGGGCATGTAGCAAGGAGGGACTGTTCCTTGGAGAGGGACATCATGTTTGGGAGAGTGGAGGGATGGCGCAGGAGAGGAAGATCTTCGATGAGGCGAATTGATTCTATGATTGAAGTGGTGGGAATGAGTGTGTTTGAGATGGCGAGGTTGGCACAGGATAGAGCAGCATTTAGAGCTGTTGTACATAGGGTCGCTATGAGTTGCAAGTGACTCAATGGCACATAACAACAAAAACAAGCCCCCAGAGCTTTGTTCCTGGGCAAATGCCACCCTTTCACTCTCACCTGGCTGATTACTAAGGAGGAGTGTGTAGCTGTCTGGTTTCATGTTCACCTCAGGGACCTGTCTGCTGTCCGGCTGAAGGATAAGCCACAAGTGTTAGGTTTAATTCCAGCTTCAAATGGTATCAGGTGGACTTTTGACTCCTAGCAACTCTGTAAGAGAGAATAGAACTGCCTTGTTGGGTTGAGCTCTGGTGGCTTATGCAATGCATGGTGGGCTGTCATCTGGAAGGTATTGGTTCGAGTCTATCAAGTGCTTCTCGGAAGACCTGTGAGACATGATTCATAGTCTCAGAAATCTGGTGCAGGCAGGAGGCTACATGGAGGCTCCCCAGGACCCAGAATCCTCCCCCAGCAGCGAGTTTGATTTTTAATCTTTGTGGAAGCAGATTGTCTCATCTTTCTCCTGGGGGCCACAGGTGGGTTCAAATTACGGACTTTTTGGTTCGCTGGTAAATACTTAACCACTTCACCACCAGGCCACAATGAAAAGCTGTGCTGGGAAACTCAACTAATTGCACAGAAAGGAGAGACCAGAGGTTTAGCTTGGCAGGGGCTGGTGAAAATGATGAGGGAGAGAGGAAAGGAGGAGATAGATGTGAATGGACTTGCTGTGCAAATTGAGGGCAAGTCTTTGCCTGGACCACCCAGTGCCCCAGTCTCCACATCCATGAAGTGGGTTTCATAATGGGTACTTGGAGCAGGAGTTGAGTTTTAATTGAGTTGTATTTCACCCCCCTTGCTTTCACGCTTTCATTTTGTTGTTGACATGACTGATGACTTCTCCCGGTTAATTTATCTAATTAGCAGCCATTGACGCTCTCTGTGTGCCGGGCTCAGGCTGGCCTCTGGGGATGTTATTGTAAATCAGACAAAGACTGAGATGGGCCACAGCTTCCCATTGTCACAACGACATGGGCACTCCCTCACCTGCCTGGTGGACCCATGGACTTGGGGCTGACCTTCAGGCGGCTCTACAGGTGGTTTAGAGAATCTGCCATCCTTCATTCTTCCACAGGGCTCTGAGGTGCCACCAGTGAGCCCAGCACCTGGCATGGGGATGGGGCTGAGAAGGTATCCTAGGTGAAGAGACCTGGGTCAGGGAGTTTAACTACTCAGGCTGGGAGGGCAGGTAGGCACGGTTAGCATCTTCAAAGGCCTGCGCTGGCCCTGCGTGGTTGTGTCTAGAAAACAGTTGTGGATGAAGCAGTGCACACCTGAGGGGAGGGTGGCATTCAGGGGTGACAAGGAGAGGCAGGAAGGGAAGGGCCCTGCAGCTGGCTGTGCCATGAGCTCACACACCTCCAGGCCAAGGGGAGCCCTTAAGGGGACATGCAGGGAAGGGTCCTGGTCACACTGCCTTAGATGGAGACCAGATGGCTAACTAAGGGGCTGAGTGGAGGTTCGAGAGGAGGGACAGAAGCTGTTTCAAAAGATAGAGAGGGCCACATGGGCGGCTGTGAGGCTGGGAGGGGGATGCCCCAAAAGATAGTGTGTGGGTAGAGTTATCAAAGCCTGGCTGGCTGGTTGTCAGTAGGGATGGGCCCTGTAGAGAGTGATAGCCATGCTCTGGCTGGACAGACTGACCGGGTGCACCTGGCAATAGGTGTTGTTCCCTTTGCTAATGTGGTAAGGGATGGAGAGGGAGGCAGAAGAAGAGAGGAGG
>NW_006399879.1:1303970-1306819 GCF_000299155.1 Elephantulus edwardii | reverse complement strand
GAGGGAGGAGGGAGAGGAGGGCAGGGAGAGGAGAGGGAAGGGGAGGATTTAAAGGGTACAGGAAGCAGGAAGAAGTAAGGAGACCCCACCCCACCCCTCGTCGTGGCTGGGGAGAGGGGCAGCGGGAAGTCTGGAGCATGCTCTCCTGCCCTTGAGCGCCCTTCCTCCCTCAGAGGTCCTGCCAGCCTTAATAACAGCCTGCACTGCTCTGAGACTCTCAATTACTGAGATGAGTTTGTTTTGAAGTTGAGATAGGGACTGCTGTGTCTCCACCAGGTATGTATTTACACCTCCAGGTCAGCATAGCCAGAAATAACCCCACGGATGGACCCAGGTCCAGGGAAGGAGCTTGGGAGAGGGACTCCAGGCTCTGGGCTGGGGGCACCCACTGTGAGCCCAGCACAGTCAGCTCCAAGGATCAGTCCCTAAAGATCTTCTCAGAGACACCTGTGTGTGTGTGTGAGCATGTCTGTGTGCATGTGTGGTGTTTGTATGTGCACACATGTGTGTTCTCTCTGTGTGTCTGTTGTGCACATGCATATGTGTATTGTTTGTGTGTGTCTGTGTGTGCATGTGTGTTGTCTACACACACGTGTGTTGTCTTTGTGTGAAAGCGTCTATTGTACATACGCATGTGTGTTGTTTGTGTGTCTATGTGTGTACGTGTGTAATCTGCATGTGTACACACATGTCTGCATGTGAGCATGTCCATGTGTGCACGCAAATAGGTGTGTTGTCTGCATGTCATGGACACGTGTGTGTGATCTGTGTGTCTGTGTGTGCACGTGCATGTGTGTTGTCTCTGCATGAGCCTGTGTGTGTGCACACATTGATGTCTGTATGTGCGTGCACATATTTGTGTTGTGTGTGTCTATGTGTGTGCATGGATATATGTGTGGTCTGTGTGTGTATGCATTCTTGTGTGTTGTCTTCATGTGCCTGTGTCTCTGTGTGCTCACACACACGTGTGTATTGTCTCTGTGTGAGCATGCCTGTGTGTAGACACACGTGTGTGTTGTCTCTGTGTGCATGTGTTTGTATGTGTACACGTGTGTGTTGTCTATGTGTGCCCATGCATGTGTGAGACTCACCAGATAGTAGAGCTGGGTGAAGGGGTACCCCAGAGGCAGCTCCCCAGGGAACAAGTCTTTGAGAGGAGTTGGAAGAGATCAGTGTGATGGGCGACTTTCACCTCGGATGGTGAGGGGTGTGCAGAGACCTGATCCTGGGGGACCCCTTAGCCTTGTAAGAACAGTGGACTCCTGATTTCCAAGTCAAGAAACAGATACCCACTCTCAGCCAGGGAACACCTTTCAGCCAAGACAGATCCGCGAAGTGAACGATGACACCACAGGGGACATGTTGTTTCGAACAACCAGCCACCACATGAGACCAGAGGCTTGTACCAGCCCCCAAACACAACTCAGAAGGAAGGAAGGGGCAAAGGAGAAGAACACATGGAAATGGGAACCCAGCGAAGGACTGTAGAGGGTTCTGTGACAGCAAGAGGACTACAACTAAAGTTACAAAACAAAGCGTGTAAAGATTGTTAGATGGAAAATTAATTTGCTGTTAACTTTTCACCCAAATGACCATTAAGAATTTTTAAATTTATTATTATTATTATTAATTTTAATAAAAATTTACAGAGATTTTGGATTTCCATTCATTCATTTTTGCACAATTCTCCCTGTTCAACCCTCCCTTCCAGTTTATTCTTCTCTTTGAAATATAAAAGAAAAATTCTTTCATTGTTATACAATTCCTTCCCCCAAGTCCACTCCACTATGCAGCCTTTGTTCTGAACTCTTGTCATGACAATAATACCTAATCGTATACCCCTTTTAAACAGTTCTCTCTCTCATCTGTTTCAATGCAGTATACATAATTTATCCCCTTTCTCAGTCTCCCTCCAATCCTGATGTCAGTCCCGTTTTAAAACAGTGGCACTATGCAGTATTTGTCCTTTTGTGTCTGAGGTATTTCACTCAGCATAATGTCCTCCAGGATCACCCATTTCAAAGAACTTTTTTTTTTAAAGGACAGGAAATAGATCAGAGAAGTAAGTGCCAGGGAACCCAAACGGATGTGTCTGGAGGAGTCCTTGGCTGAATAACAGATGAGGGCACTAGGTTTCGATCCTAGGGAACATCGAGCCCCCTCATCTTTGCTGACAGCTGACACGTCCACAGCCCACCCCCACCACGGACTCACAGCAGTGATCACAGCAGAGAAAGATGGGCAAGGCAGCGTCTCTCAGTCTGATGCTTCCTCTTCATGCAGAGGGTCTGTCTAGAGGAGGGACATGGCCTATTGGACCCTATTGGAGAGGATCACTCTGTCAAGTGTGCCCAGCATCCCAGCACATAGAGCCCAGCATGCAACTCGACCCCATGCTGAGAGGATGGTGTTGGTTTCGAGCCTCTTGTGTGTCATACTCAGTGCCTGGAACCTCACATTCCTTTTCACTTTGAAGTCTCTGAAATGCAGTATGCAATGGACTTTAATTGTGTCCATTTCACAGATGTGAAGACTGAGGCTCTGGGAAGCTCCAAGGCTGGTCTGGCTCACGTGGCCAGAGAGTGGTGAGGCAGTGATTCAAATGCAAGCACTTTGGCCCCAAGTTTCAGTTCTAATCACTCTCTCCTGCTATACCTTGTGGGTTCCATTGTGTCCTTCCCAAAGTTGGACACAAGTCCTAACCTCTGGTACCAGGGAGTGTTTCCTTGTTTGGAGAAAGGGTCCTTAGAGATGTCACGAGTTACTGTGCAGTCATACTTGGGTAGAATACGTCCTGATGTCATCTGAGTGTGTGTGTGTGTGTGTGTGTGTGTGTGTGTGTGTGTGAG
>NW_006399879.1:1284199-1303870 GCF_000299155.1 Elephantulus edwardii | reverse complement strand
GAGAGAGAGAGAGAGAGAGAGAGAGAGAGAGGAGTGAAGATGCTCATGTGAAGATGCATCTACGAGCAACACCAGGGCTCCCAGTGGCTGGAGGAGACAGGAATGATCTTCTCCACGGTAGACAGAATGTGACCTGCTGAAGCCCTAGACGTTCAGCCTCCAGAACTGGGAGCCAGTACATTCTTGCAGTCACCCACTTGGAACTTTGTGATGGCAGCCATGTGAGAATAAGGCCATGTCCCACTGAGTGACACCAGTAGGGTTACAGGTTCATCACAGCACCTCACCATGCACCTGAGTGTGGCCCTGTGCCTCCTGGGAGCTGGCTATGCTGCAGCCTCAGAACTGAGTGGTTGTTGTTGGCTGCCATGGCATTTGTCTCCAGCTCATGGAGAATCTCTGCACAATGGAATCAGATGTTGTGATCTATACAGTCATTGCCAGACTTTTCTTCCTAGTCTGTCTTAGTCAATATGTTCTATGGAGGCATTTTCAATGTTACAGTTAGGAGCTCCCCTCCACTGGCAGAAGGGTGGAGGTTGTGAGTAAAGTACATTGGCCAAGAATTGAACCTGAGTCTCTGATATAAAAGGTGAGAATGGCTGCTCTCCCCACTGGTCATTTTTACTCTCCAGTTGAGAAAACATGTTTAAAATGCTAAAGAGCAAGGATACCAGTTGAAAGAGTAAGGTGTCCCTGATTCAAGCCATAGTATTGTCAAATGTGTTGTATGCATGTGCAAGTTGGACAATGAATAAGGAAGAGTAAAGAAGAACAGATGCCTTTGAAATGTGGTGTTGGTGAAGAGTATTGAATATGCCACATACTGTCACAAGAACAAGCAAGTCTGTCTTGGAAGGAGTGCAACCAAGATGCGGTTTAGCGGCAAGGACCACCGAGCTTCATCTCACTGGCTTTGAGCATGTTGCGAGGAGGGGCCTCTTATTGGAAAAGGACATCATGCTGGGAAAGGTAAGAGAGTGAATAAGAAAGAGGAAGGTCCAGTGAGGTGGACGGCACAGCGCCTGTCTCAGTGGGCTCACATGTGGCAGAGATGGTGAGGAAGACAGGCGACAGGGCAAGTTCCAGTCTGCTGTTCATGGTCACTGCCTAGGCCATGGTTGAGTCAACAAGACCTACCAACAGGTAAGGATTCATCTTACTGTTAGACAGGGTGCTTTTTACACTTAGAACTCTGGTGGCAAAGTGTTAAGCTGTACCACGATCCTAAAGGCACACAGTTCGAATCCACCAGTTGCTCCATTGGAGAAAGATGGACAGTCTCCTCCCATGCAATTAACTATCTTTGAAAACCCTGTGGAGGGTCAGCTATGGGTTGGTTCCAACTTGATGGTACATCACAACAACAACAACAACAACAACAACAACAACGTACATTTAGAAGAATTAATGGTTTTGAATTGTGATGTTGACAAAGAATATTGAAGGTACCACGTGCTGTCAGAAAAACCAACAAAGCTTTGTCAGAAGTGTAGCCAGAATGCTTTTTAGAGGCGAGGGTGGAGAAACTTGGTTTCACATAGTATGTCATGAGAATGGTAGTAGGAGGGGTCAGTCCTGGAGAAAAACATCCTGCTGGGTAAAGTAGACAGAGAAAGAGAGGAAGACCCTCGAGAAGATGGAGCTACACAGCGGCTGCAGCAATGAGCTCAACATCGCGGAGTGTGAGGGTGGGCAGGACGGGCAGCTCTTGGTTCTCTTGTGCACAGAGCAGCTGTGAGGCTGAACAGACATGACAACACCTAACAATAACAATTGTTGTTGTTGTTGTTGTTGCCGTTGAGTTCAGCATGACTCATAGCGACCCTATGAACAACAGATCTGAATCCTGCCCTGTTCTGTGCCATCCTTATTGTCACTGACACACTCAAGCCCATTGCTGCAGTCACTGTGCCAATCCATCTGGTTGAGGGTCTTCATCTCTTCTGCGACCCTCCACCTTTCCAAGCATCATGTCCCTCTCCAAGGAATAGCCTCTCCTAGCAACATGCTGACAGCATGCAAGATGAAGTTTTATGATCTTTGTCTCCAAGGAGCACTCTGGCTTCTTCTTCTTTAAGACACATCCATTTGTTCATCTGACAGTTCATGGAATCCTCAAAAATCTTCTCCAACATAGCTCAAAGGCATCAATTATTCTTCTGTCATCTTTATTCATTGTCCAGTTCTTACAAGTATGGCATATAACTGGACCCCCCCACCCCAACAAACCAACAACAACCAAGGTCTGAATCAGGCACACCTTAGTCTTTAATGTGGTATCATTGTTCCTGAATAATTTGGAGACATTTCCTGACAGCAGAGTTTTCTAATACATCTAATCTTCTGACTGCTGGTATCAAAGGTGTTGATTGTGGGTCTCAGTAAGGTGAAGTTGTTGACAGTTTCAATCTTTTCTCCACCTTTCATGATGTTGCCTGTGTAACTATAGGTACTTAGTAGACTCAGCCTGTTTGCTAAACTGCTGCATATCTGGTCTCTCATATTCAGCACCAAGCTGTGTATCTCCTCTGTTTATAAACTTCTGATATTCATGGTTGAGTTCCCTTGAGGAAGGACTATGCTCTATCCATGGCCCCCGTCCTGGCACAACATCCCCAGTGAAGACAAAACTCAAACCCCACTGCTAGTGAGTCCATTCTATCTCCTGGCAACTGCCCATGAGTTTCCAAAGTGGTAAATATGGGAGCAGATGGCCTCCTCTTTCTCCTAAGGAGAGGCTAGTGGACTTGAACCACAGACTTCTCTGTGGAGGATTCCAGCAGATGTGTGCCAAGTAATGATGAGTGAATGAGTGAGTTTGATGGAGAGATTTTCCAGGTGGATGCAGGGAGACTTTCAGCAGTAATTCATAATCTACGGTGTAGTGAGTTCATGGGTGTGCTCACATTAGCTGAGTTCACAGTGCAGAAGGGACAGCTGTGTCCTCAGAGGCTGGGATGTGATCACAGTCGTGCAGCTCTGCAGTCAGAGCTTCTAAATGCCGGGGGCCCAGTCGTTTGAGCGAAGGCTGGAGACACCAACCCCTGCCTGGTAGTTCTAAGGATGGTGAATAAATCAACAGATGAAATCAAGGTGACTTTGAGTCACCTGTGTCAGAGTGGCATGGTGCACTCCAGGGTTTTCAATGGCTGTTTTTTCAGACGTAGATCGCCAGGCCTTTCTTCCGAGGCACTTCTGAGTGGACACTGAGATGCAACCTTTTGGTTGTTAGTGGTTTGCACCATCCAGACACTCCTGGCTGATTCTAATCAAAGCAAAAAACTAAACTTAATGCCATGGAGTCAATTTCTCCTCATGGCCACCCTCCAGCTGATCTCTGAGGCCGTTAATCTTTACAGGAGGAGAATGCCTCCTCTTTCTCCTGTGGATCTGCTGTGGATCACTGCTCAGCGGCCCCTGTACTGCGCCACCAAGGCTCCTTGACTAAGTGCGTTGTTGTTGCTGTTGTTAAGGGCTGTCGAATCAAGTACAAAGCATTGTGACCCTATGACATCAGATCTGAGCCTGTCCCATCCTGTGCCAACCTCACAATCTCTGACACACTTCAGCCCATTGCTGCAGTGACTGTGTCAACCCACCTTGTTGAGGGTCTTCCTCTTCTTGCCATCCCTCCACCTTTCCAAGCACGGTGTTCCTTTTCAAGGAATAGCTCTCCTAACAATATGCACGAAGTATGTGAGGTGAATCTTCGATATCTTTGCCTCCAAGGAGCTCTCTGGCTGTACTTTCTTCAAGTCATAGCTCTTTGTTATTTGGCAGTCTGTAGGCTATTCAGTGTTCTTCTCCAACACGACAGCTCAAAGGCATCAATTCTTCTTCTGTCATGCTAACACAGCACCTGTCTGTCGGTTTGCTGTACTAGGATAACTGTGGGTGCTGGGATGCTGAAAGCTATACCACCAGCATGTCAAATGCCAGAAGGGTCACCCATGGTGGTCAGATTTCAGCAGAGCTCCCAGATTAAGACAGACTAGGAGGCAAGATTGGCCACCCATTCCTGAAATAGCAGGCCTCTGTACAACCCAATGAACAATGACTAAATATAGCCAACACTTAGGGCTTTTTCTTTCACAAAGCTAATTGGCTTTCCCTTCCACGATTCAGACACGTTTTGCTTTAAGATATTAATTACAACACCCACAATGTGACCACTCTCATGCTGTTCCCTCCCTGTGGCTTTCATTTCCATGAATCCTGCTATCCTGCCCCTCCCTGCCTTCAGAGCTTTACCCTCGGCCAGTGCTACTCTCTTGACCTTATGTGGTTGGTTATTCTCAGAGTGAGCGCCTCCCCAGTGTTCCTGGTCATTTCATAGGTCTGCCTGTTGTTTGGCTGAAAGTTAGGTCACAGGGATGAGTTTTGTTTGTGGTTTGAAGGTTGACTAAAGGGCCACATTCTCGGGGGTTCTGCCACCCTATATTAGACCAGTCAGCTTGCCTGCTTTTGTGTGTTTGCTCCTATTTTCTTGTCTTTTTTTTGTTTGTGTGTTTTTTTAATTTATTATTAATTTCAATGAAAATTTACAGAGACTTTGGATTTCCATTCATTCACTGTTGCACTTTTCTTCCCTCCCAACACTCCCCCCTAGTACACTACCTTCTTGGAAAAGTAAAAGAAATATTCTTTCATCATTTTATAACCCCTCCCTGCAGGTCCACTCCACTATGCAGCCTTTGTTCTGGACATCTGTTATGACAAAAATCCCTAATAATGTTCCCTCTTAAACAGTTTCCTCATTCATCTGTTTCAATAAGTATACATTATTTATCCCATCTTTCTCAGTCTCCTCCCAACCCCGAGGTCAGCCCTGCTTTACAACAGTAGCACCACACAGTATTTGTCCTTTTGTGACTGAGGTACTTCAGTCAGCATAATGTCCTCCAGGGTCACCCATTTTGAATAATATTTCATGAGTTCCTTGTTTTTAAATGCAGCATACTGTTCCACTGTGTGAATATACCACAGCTTCTCTATCCATTCGTTTGTAGATGGGCACTTGGGTTGTTTCCAATTCCTTGCTATTGTGAACAAAGCCATGATAAACATGGGTGTGCATATGTCTGCTTGGATGTCAGTTATGGTCTCTTTGGGATATATTCCCAGTAGTGGAATTGCTGGGTCAAATTGTATCTCTATTTGCAACTTTTTGAGAAAGCACCATACTGCCTTCCACAGTGGTTGCACCAGCTCCTGTTTTCCACCATTCTATCCAGAACCTTCAAATTTAATGTTGTTGTTTTTATTGTTAGATGTTGTTGAGTATGTTTCATAGTGACCCTGTGAACAACAGATTGGAACCCTGTCCTAGCCTGTGCCATCCTCATCTCTGACACACTCGAGCCCATTGCTGCAGCCACTGGGCCAATTCATTTCCTCATTGCTGACTCTCCACCTTTCCAAGCATGATGTCCCTCTCCAAGGAACAGCTCTTCCTGACAATATGCCCAAAGCACGTTCATTATCTTTGCCTCCAAGCGGCACTCCCACTGCACTTTCAGAGATTTTTGTTTGTTATTTTGGCAGTCTGTGGGATGTTCTCCACCACCACAGCTCAAAGGCATAGATTTTTATTCTGTCATCCTTATTCATTGCCTAGATCTCAGCAGCATAGCAAGTGATTGGGAAGACCACTGTCTGAATCATGCACATTTATTACCTACAAAGATACTGCATGTACATGTGTTTGTTTGCTGAAACAAACACTACTGTTCGTATGGGGAAACTGAGGCTCATGAAAGGTGGTGACTTGCCCTCAGGCATGCAGCTGGAGTGAGTGAGCTGGCATCCCACCACCATCTGACACCCAGAGAGCAAGCATGCACTTGGCCTCTGTACCATGCTCCAGACAGAAATGCTGTGCGTGACCATCACATCACACACCTGGGAGGTGAGAGCCATTGTCATATCATGTCTGAGGCTCAGAGAGGCCTTCCCTCATGGTCATGTGCAGTGGGGAGCCCATGTGCAGAACAGACTCTTAGGGACCCTATGATGTTGTTGTTGTTGTTAAGTGCCATCGAGTCACAGGCGACTCATCCTCAACGCTTGGGTGTCTTTCATCCTCTCTCCAGGTTCACAGGGTTTCCGGAGGCAAGCTTTTATGGGAGTGGATGCCACTCCTCCTTCCAAGCTTGTTTTAATCGGGGAGCTCCACTCCGCTCTGTCCACATTGGGTAACCAACCATTAACGCATTTGACACATCTGTGTCACAGTGTTCAGCCTCACAGCAACCAAAAATGACCATGGTACGGCAACTTGTACGCCAGGGCTATATGACCTAGAGGAATGTCTGAACAAAAACAATGAAAGACAGGCCCGAGGGCCGCGGATTAAAAGTCACCCACCTTTGGCTTGGTAGCATCGCTTCTGTTCACTGGGATAGCTGATCTCTCTATGTTCATGTTATTGTTGTTAAGTGCCGTCGAGTTGCAGTCGACTCATAGCGACCCTATGAAGGAGAGTCCTCAACACTTGGGTGTCTTTCATCCTAGGGACCCTACAGGACAGAGAAATGCCTTCCCAAGCTGCAGTCATTATGGAAGCACATTGCTCCATCTGGTAGGTTTGAACCATGGACCTTTTGGTTAACAGCCCAACATTTAATCACCAGCAGCCCACCACTCTTTACCAGGGCTCTTAGGGGACCAGACTCAATCCAGCTTGTCTACATGTGAAGTCTCAGGTGGAGGGCATGGCAGGGAACAATACAGGCTGGCCAGCATTACTGGGAAATGTTACCCACATCTGTCTTTCCTGGGTTCCCCAAGATTGTTCCTCTGTAGTTGGGGGGGGAGGCATGGACGTGGACGAGCCAAGGTGCTGGCCGTGGGGGGAGCTCTCTGTGGAGCTGGCGGCTTTATCTCCACAGCAGTCACAGCCCAGCAGGAGCCTGTCCCCAGCCAGCAGCTCACTGGCTCTCCCTCCCTTCCTCCCGCCCCCAGGGTTGTCACGGCAACCGCTTGGGCATCTCCAGGCGTCCCCTTCAATAATCTGGGCCTCTGATCTCTGGCAGGCCTGTAATGAAGGGACAGTTTGTTAGCGCTGACATAACATTGGGGAACCAGAGCTACCTTATTTCATGTCATTTTAAGGAGTCAGCTCCAGCCTGGCGACAGCCGCGAGAACCGTGAAGAGATTGATTCAGCTCCTGGGGTGAAAAACCAATGTTTATGAGGCCTTTGCCTTCTTTGTTATTTGCGGATTTTTTTTAAAAGGAAGAATGATATCTCCCAAAGTTTGTGGGTACTTCCCCACCATCTCCTTCTCAGGCATGGATGGTTGGAGACCCATCAGTTCTTTGGGGAAGGCAGGTCCCACCAACGGTCACTGGAGAGGTCTAATGACATAACCAAAGTCACTCAGTGAATACATGGGAGAGTCAGGATGTGACCAAAGTATTGACGAGGAGCCTGGTGACACAGTGGTTAAAATGTTCAGCTAGCTGCTCTGCGCGTTCCTGTAAATACTTAGAGCCTCAGAAACACAGGGCCGAGGCGGCTGGGGGTGGTGGGCGAGTTTCTACTCAGGCATCTTGGAGGTGGCCTGGGTTTGAAAGCTTTTGATGGGAATCTGGAGTTTCTCTCCTGTTGTCCAGGCCTGTGGGGCCTGCTCCAGGTGTGAAAGGACTTCTTACACCTCTCATGGCATCAAGTGGGAACCCACTCACAGTGGAATTTCAGAGGTTGTAAATCACATGGGAGGAGTTTGCATCTATTTCTTCCATGGAGCAGCTGGTGGATTTGAACCAGCTGTCTTTGGGCTGGCAGTGCACATCTTTACCCTCTAGGCCACCAGAATGCATGGGAGGAACTAGAGATTAAACCTCAAACCTTCTGAGGTGATGGGCGGGGAGAGTGTGTAGGTGCTAGATCTCCCCAACATTTTTCTCCATCTCTGATGATTTCATGAGGGGTAACTCATGGCTCCCTGGCCTTGAGTATGAGCCAACTCATGGTTGACCTTCCAGTGGGTTCTTTGGAGGCTATACAAGGCTATACACTTACAAGGAGAGGGCCTATCTTTCTTTCTTGAAGCAGTTTGCAGATTTGAACCACTCACCTTCAGATTTGCAACACAACTCCCTGCTGACTAGGCTACTGGAGCTTGTTTAAGAGGGATTGTTGTTGTTGTTGTAGTTGTTAGGTTCTATCAAGTTGACTATGACTCAGGCACATGAGCAGAACATCTGAGCCGACTCCATCCTGCGCTATCCTCACGGTGTCTGTCCTGCTCAGCCCATTGCTGCAGTCACTGTGTCAATCCATCTCCTTGAGGGTCTTCCTCTCCTCCCCGGACCCTCTGTCTTCCCCAGCATGCTGTCTCTCTCCAAGGACTGGTTCCTCCTGAAAATGGGCCCGAGGTAAATGTCACAAAGGTTTGCCGTCCCTGACCTCTAACGAGAACTCTGATTGTACTTCCTTCAAGGCAGCTTTGTCTCTTCGGCAGCCTATGGTTTCATTCAATACTCTTCACCAACACCACAATTCAAAGCATCCGTTTTTTGTCTTCCTTATTAATTGTCCATTTCAGATGCATAGGGAGCAATTGAAAACACCACAGCAAGCGTACCTCAGTCTTTAAGCTGATATCCTTACTTTCTGGCACTTTTGAGAGGTCCTTGACAACTGATTTTCCCAAAGCAATGTGGTGTTTGATTTCCTGACTGCTGCTAAGATGTGTGTTGATTGTGGAGCAAAGTAAAATGAAGTCATTGACAACCTCAATCTCGTCCCCATCTATTATGATCTTGCCTATTGGTCCAGTGGTGAGGATGTTTTGTTTTCTTAATGTTGAGGTCACTTGCTATGCTGCTGACAGCTGGCCAATGAATAAGGATGACAGAAGAATTGAAACCTTTGAGCTGTGGTGTTGGAAAAGAGTACTGAATATCCCATGGAAAGCCAAACGAGTGAGCAGATATGTCTTGGAGAAGGTGCAGCCAGAGTGTTCCAGGGAGGCAAAGGTGATAAAGCTTTACTTCACTTATTTTGGGCATTTTGTTAGAAGAGGCTATTTGTTGAAGAGGAACATCTTGCGTGGAAAGGTGGGATGTCCATGGAAGAGAGGCAGATGGATTGACACAGTGACTTCTGCAACGGGTTCAAGTGTGTCAGAGATTATGAGGATGGCACAGGGTAGAACAGAGCTCAGATCTGTAGTTCATAGGGTCGCTATGATTCATACTTGACTCGATGGTACCTAACAGCAATAACATTAAGATGTAACCCACATTGACAGCTGTAGTCTTTGATCTTCTGCAGTAAGCGCCTCAAGTCATTGTCACTTTCTGCAAGTTAAGGGTGTGTCACCTGTGTAATGCAGGTTGTTCACGAGATTTCCTCCAATCCGGATGCCACACTCTTCTTCATATAGTCCGGCTTCTCGAATGATTTGCTCAGCATCCAGATTGAGCAGGTACGGAGAGAAGATACATCCCTGATGCCCATTTTCCTGCTTTTCAACCACACATTGCCCTGTTCTGTTTGGACAACTACTTCTTATTATGCGGGAGTGTTGTTATGTGCTGTCAGGGAAATGAATAGCTGACCCTCCAGTAGGTTTTCATAGGCTGTAAATGGCACCAAAGGAGATTGCCCATCTTTCTCCATGGAACAACTGGTAGATTCGAACCATGAACCTTTGGGTTGGCAGCACAATTCCATACCATTGGGCCACCAGAGCTTCCTATTTATTATGAGAGACTGTTGTTTGGTGCCATCGAGTTTAGTATGACTCCTAGTGACACTGTGGACATCAGATCTGGAACCTGCCCTACCCTGTACCTTCCTGATCTCTGCCACCTACGAGCCCCTTGTCACAGTCACTGTGTCAGTCTATCTCGTTGGCGGCCTTCCCTTCCTACACTGAGGCATCAATTCTTCTGTCATCTTTATTCACTTGATAGGGGTGTATATGCATGTGTGCGGGTCACCTTAATCCACTGAGTGTCTACCCTCCGTGGTAAGGGTGTCCAGAGTTAGGATCTCAGAGCCCTCTTTCTCACAGCTCTCTGAGCTCCCACACTGCCAGGAATTCCCCATTTCACAGGTGAAGAGACTGAGGCAAGGTGAGGTCAATAACTTTTCCAAATTCCCTCAGGTTCCAAGCCTAGGTTTCCTCATCAGACGCGGGAAACAGCACTGCTCTGTGAGAATACGTTTAGAGGTGAGGTTCATGGTTTTCTCTCCCGATCTCAACTCCTCTGTCCACCATTACCTGCCCCACCTTCTCTAACTCGGGGTCTCTGCCCCCATCAGAACCCTTCCTCTAATTTGGCGCCTCTGTCCCCATTAGACAACTCTACCTTCTCTAACTTGGGGTCTCTGTCCCCATCAGACCACTTCCTTAAACTCAGGGTCTCCATTCACCATTACCTGGGTCTCTGTCTCCATCAGACCACTTCCTTTAATTTGGGGCCTCTGTTCCCATTAGACAACCCCACCTCCTCCTAACTTGGGGTCTCTGTGCCCATTAGACCACTTCCTCTAACTTGGAGCCTCTGTCCCCATCAGACCACTTCCTCTAACGCAGGGTCTCTGTCCCCATTAGACTTACCTCACAAACAACATGCCTCTGGAAACTCTATGAACTTTGAAAAACGAGGATAGTTATAGAAAGGCTTCAGCTCTTTTGTTCATGAGTCGTGCTTGAGTCAACAGCAGTCAACACCATCACCTCCTCTACCTTCGGGTCCCCGTCCCCCATTAGACCTGCCTCACCTCCCCTAACCAGCAGACCCTGGGTCCCAGGACAGAGCAGAGGCAGCTCCTCAGTGGGTGACAGAATCCTGTCCCCGCTTCCTGCAGCGTCACAGGCCCGGACAGGAGACGGACAGGCTGGGGGCCCTCTTCTTCTCAGAGCTCTGTCTTCTGAGCCCAGTCCCCAACTGTCCCCCGGGGTCATATCCATCACGCCACCGCAGCACTCCCTCAGCCAGCTGGGCCTGGGGTCAAGTGGCTCTTACTGCTGCTGGGCGCAGGGAGTGGGTCGCAGCCATATTTAATTTAATTAAGACTGTCAGCACTATTGATTTTGGCAGTTTCAATTACTAGGCTGTTATGGCTTCTGGATCAACTGATCTGTGATGGGTCCCTATCAGCAAAGACACACATTGAGGCAGGCCCCTCCATCTCCTTTACGGCCTGCCACCCCCTGCCAGCCGCGCTAAGTTATGGCCTTATCCGGCCCCAAGCCCCTTCCCGTCCTCATAATTAATTTCTCATTAGACAGCTCTTTATTGTTTAATTTGTGCAGTTTATAATCAAATTGGGCACATTAATTGTCACCAGATTTAAGGCTAATGAAAAATAAAGGTTTTCAGGAACTTGCTCTTCCATTACCTCCGACAAGATAAAATAGAGGCAGCCGAGAGGTGTCAGCGCCCTCCGTTATAAATGAGCTTTTCTAAAGAGCAGGAGCATTTAAGGAGCAGTTTGCGCACATTTAGTAATTATAAATCCTGCGCCGCTAAACAATTATTAAGATATAATTACTCGGAGGCGGCTGGGGTGGGGACACCCTGGGTGGGGGGTGGGGTGTCGTGGACTTTGGGGGGATGCAGCTGGCAGGGGTGGAGGGGGGGGGGTGGTAGGGGGTCCTCTTTCTGATAGAGGCTTGATGGGTTTACGGGCTGGTTCCACCTGAGGCAGGTTGGCTGCTCAGGTCGTGCGTGGGCGGTGCTGCGCCCTCCATCCAGGCTGCAGACAGATGCTAGATGCCCAGATAAACAGACGCCAGTTGGGTGGGGAGTCCGCAAAGGCGGTGGTCAAGCACGCCTCCGGTCTTGTAGAGGTGGCCAGGCCCACCTGGGGGCGCGGCCAACCCCACCAGTGGTCAGGTATTTCTGAGGACTCTACCAGGTCCACGGGTGGAAATGATTAGATTCCTCCCCCTTGAGGTCGTATTTACCAGTGGGGTGACCAGGTCCACTCGAAGAGTTTCGCAGAGCTCCTGTGGGCATTATTCGAGTACTCTCTGGGTGTCATTGGAGCCCCGTAGGCGTGACCACCCTGCTGGTGTGTCCATAGGTGTGACCACCTGCCTTTGTGACATGATGAGATGCGCATGTGGGCGTGGCCAGATCTCCAGGTGGGCGTGGGCACATCCTATTATGACGATTAACTCCCTATGCAGGTGGGCGAGGTTAGCTCTCCCTGGCTGAGGCCAGGTCCCTGTGAGCCAGGCCATACCTGGTTTCATCTGTGGTCCTTCAAGTTTGCCTCCTGGCTGGTGGCTGTGGCGAGCACTCAGTCAGGGTCTTCCCCTCCTCGGTCAGCACGGCTGTTCCTCGAAAGGAGAGCAGTGCATGTGCAGGTAAGGTGCGCAGGGCCACTGGACGAGGTGCCACACGCTGTGGTGTAGGGTGCTGGGTACCAGGTGGACTGTGGGGGGCCTCACGCAGCTGAACACCTACCAGCCCAGCCTCACATAACATGACGCCCTACGCTCGGTCCTCACATCTGAGGGAAAGCGCTCTTATCTTGGAGTGAGGAAACTGAGCCACCAGGAAACTGAGCCTGGTGGGGATCCAGTCATGCCCTCAGATTCACACATCCTTATGTAGCAACGCTAGGCTTAAACCTCCGGGACAACTCAGGTAAGCAACTTTGGCTCCAGGTTTACAGGGGAGGTCAGCAGGGATGGGGAGGGGCGAGTCTGTCCGTTTTCCTCTTAGAAGACTGGTCATCTGTGGCTCAGGTGCCAACTGAAGGTCCTCCTGTGTCAGAAAGGATCCCAGTTCTATTGGGTTTTCAAGGCTGTAAACTGGGAAGCAGCTTGCCAGGCCTTTCTTAGGCAGCACTGGGGGAGGGGCGTCATATTCTCCTCATAGTTTAGGAGACAGAGTAGAAGTGCTCCTCTGGAGAAGTGTCTTGTGCCCAGCTGTTCAGGAAGCTTCTAGTTGAGTGAGGCATGCCCTCTGTCTTTCCAAGGACTTAACTCAGGAGTGTAGTATGTAGCCCAGAGACAAGATTTAAATGCCGTTGAGCTATGGTGCTGGAGAAGCAGTCCTTGGACTGCCAAGAAAACAAATAGGTTCATCCTGGAGAGGGTGAAGCTGGGCTGCTCCTTGGAGGCAAGGATTCTGAGGCTTCATCTGACATACTTTGGACATGTTGCAAGGAGGCACCAGTCCTTGGAGAGGGACGTCATGCTTGGGAGGGTGGAGGGACAACGCAGGAGGGGAAGACCCTCTAGGAAGTGGATTGATTCAGTAACTGTGGTAATCGGAGTGAGTGTGTCAGAGATAGATTGGCACAGGACAGAGCAGGGTTAAGGGCTGTTGTACATAGGGTCGTTATGAGTCGCAAGTGACTTGAAGGCACATAACAACAACAAACAACAATGACACCTTTGGAGCTCTGGGTTTCTTCTTGTTGTTGTGTGTACTGTCTAGTTGGAACTGACCCTCCAGTGAGTTTTCAGAGGCAGTAAATGGCATGAGAGAAGACTGCCCATTTTTCTCTGGCACAGCAGCTGGTGGATTTGAACTGGTGGGGTGGTGGTAAGGGATTGTGTTGCCAACTCAAAGGCATATGACTCAAATCCACCGACTGCTTCATGGGAGAAAGATAGGCAATCCCCTCTTGTGCAAATCAGCTATCTCTGAAAACCCATTGGAGGTTCAGCTATGGGTTGGTTCGGACTCAATGGTACAAAACAACAAGATGCCTTTGCACTGTGATGCTGGAGAAGGGAAGTAAATACCCCACAGAGTGCCAGAAAAATGGACAAATATGTCTCGGAGAAAGTGCAGCCAGGACACTCCTGAGATGAAGGATGGTGAAACTTCATCTCACATTTCTTAGGTGTGTTATTGGGAGGGGCCAGGACTTGGAGAAAGACATCGCACTGGAAAAGGTGGAAGCTCAGCGAAGGAGGGGAAGACCCTCAGGGGGATGGGTTGACACAGTGACTGTAGCAACGTGCTCCAGTGTGGCAGGGATGGTGAGGTTGGCACAGGACAGGACAGATCTAATGTTTATAGGTTGCTATGGGGGCTGGTGTGTGGGAATTAGTGAGACTAGCTCAGGACGGGGCAGGGTTCAGAGCTGCTGTACATAGATAGGGTCACTATGGACCACAGGAGACTCGACGGCACATAACAACAACAACAACAATAACAACAACAACAACAACAACAACAACATGAGCCATACTCTACTCAACACCACCTAACAACAGCAACAGAACATGTGTGTTAGTAGCATCTGGAAGTGGTTGTTGTTAGGTGCTGTCAAGTCAAGTACAACCCATAACCTGTGAACAAAAGATCTGAACCCTGCTCTATCCTGTGCCATTCTCACACTTTCTGACACTCTAAAGCCCATTGCAACAGTCACCGTGTCAATCCACCTGGGTGAGGGTCTTCCTCTCCTTTGCTGACCCTCCACCTTTCCAAGCATAAGGTCCTTCTCTGAGGAGTAAGTCTTTTCTAGCAAGATGCCCGAAGTATGTGAGAGGAAACTTCATCATTCTTGTCTCCAAGGAGAGTATCTGGGTGGCACTGGCCTAAAGGCTCGTGGTTTGATGCCATCCAAGGGTGGTTGTTGTTTTTCTTAAGTGCCACAGAGTCATAGACAACCCATAGCACCCCAATGAATGAATGAAAGTCTTGAACACAAACTTTCATCTTTTCTCCAAATTCATAGAGTTTTCAGAAACAAACATTTTGCAAGTGGAAGCCACTCCTGCTTCCAAGCCTGTTTTAGTTGGGAGATCCACAAAAGACAAGCCCGAGGACCACAGGCCCAAGGACCCCAAAGCGTTTTTTAAAAAGCCACACCCTAGTTTCAACCCCAAACTGAAAAACACACCTTTTCAGAATCCAGCCAGCCCCATCCAGGTGCCGAGGAAGAAGAGTCTGGTGATCTGTTACTGGACAGTCACAGGCTTACAGACCCTGCGGGACTGATCTGCTTTGCACACATGAGGTCTCCCTAGGTCACAATAGACTCAACAGCAGCTAACAAATACGGATTATGTAACAAAAGCTATGGAACAAACAGAAGGGAGCCTGGGTGGCACAGTGGTTAAGAGCTTTGCCGCTAAAGGAGAGGTCAGCCGTTCAAATCCTTTTAGTGCCTCTCCAGGAAGAAGGCCCAGCAGTCTCCGGAAATCTGCTCCTGTAAGGACAGTGGTCCAGGAGGCCCTGGGGGACACTTCTGCTCTGTCACCTGCGGCTCGATGAGTCAGCCAACCCTACAGTCCAGCCCAGCCACAGCAGCCAGTGAACAGAAATCATGGAACGGTTGTGATTCTCAGGAATGGTGCAGATGAAAAAGTGTGGGACTGGCCTGGGCAGGGTTCCATCTGCTGCAGCACTGCTGTGAGTCAGAGTGAACTTGATGGCATCTAACGCTTCAGTGTAGAGACCCTGGGGACGATCATGCTGCCCCAGGAGACATTTCCTACCACGAACCTGTCATGCCCTGAAGTCCCTGGCCAGGCCCACTTGTCATCAGTGCTCAGCCTGATCATTCAGAATGCTTCTGCAGCCCCTAGTTACAGGTGAGACTCACAAGCAGGTGAGCTCTTGGCCAAGGTGGCTGTCAGCATGAGGTAGAGCTGGGACAGAGCTCACTCAGGCCCGACACAAAGCCACAGCCTCCTCAATCGGTCACACCAGCAGTCCATGGTGAGAAGGACTGGGTCAAACATCTCAGCCTGGGCTGAGAGTCTAGAATTGCTTGGCGTGGCAGGGAGGTGGACTTCTTCCAACAGAGGAAAGCCCTTTGTCTAATCACAGACGTATAAGGTCCGTTTATATGGAGTCCATGCAGTTTCCGGTGTGATCTCCCTCCCACCAGCTGATGGGGCCTAATGGTGAGAAGCTGTGCTGCCAATCCAAGGTGGTGGTGGTGGTGGTGGTGGTTGTTGGGTGCCGTCGAGTCAAGTACAACTCACAGCTGCCCTCTGAACAAAAGATTTGAACCCTGTTCTATTCTGCGCCATCCTCACAATTCCTGGCACAAAAAGCCCATAGCAACTGTCACCATGTCAGTCCACCTCGTTGAGGGTCTTCCTCTCCTTCACTGACCCTCCACCCGTCCCAGCAGCATGTCATTCTTTAAAGAATAGCCCCTACTAGCAACATGCCCAAAGTATGTGAGGCATAGCAGAGTTATTCACCATCACGAAAACATGGAAACAACATAAATGTTCAACCACAATCGAATGGATTGAGACATTTTGATACATTCACACAGTGGAATACTACCCAGCACCCAGGAGTTATACTTTTGTAAACTACTACCCAACTTGAGAGAGACTGGAGAGCATTATGCTGAGTGAACTAATTCAAACCCATAAGGACAAATACTGTGTAAGACCATTAGTGTAGAATGAGTATGAGGATCCAAGGGAGGGGAGGGTGGAAGCAGAGGGGTAAAGATGGCTGGCTGGGTGGGCGAGCATTAATCATGGGGTCTTACAATTTGATGGGTGAGGGGGTGTGTGTGAAGGAAATGGGAAAAATCCAGTGTGAAAAACAATGTATACAAACTTTGTAAATAAACAAGTATTAAAAAAACAAGTATTAAAACACTCCCCCCCAAACCAAGACAGAGTATATGAAGTGAAGTCTCATCATTCTTGCCCCAAAGAGCCCGCCAGCTGCACCCTTTACCAGACATATCTGTTCTCTTGGCCGTCCATGGGATGGTCAGTGCTCTTCTCCCACTACCAGGTGGGAGAAAGATGGACATGCAATTTATAGCCTCTGAAAATTTCCTATAAGGCCAGCTTGAACTGGTCCAACTCAAAGGAACATAACAGCAACAATAACAATGCCATCTAACGGGGCTAACCCCCACCCATCAATGTGTACCACCCTGGTGGCATCTGTCTGCTCCAATGCTGAAAGCTGTTGTTAGGTGCCGTCAAGTTGAGTATGACTTATAGCAGCCCTATGAGCAACAGCTCCTAATATTGTGCTATCCTGTGCCTTCTTCATAGTTTCTGACATACCCAAGCCATTGCTCCAGTCTCTATGCCAATCCATCTAGTTGAGGGGTTTTCCTCTCCTTTGCTGACCTTCCGTCTTTCCGAGCATGAACCCTTCTCCAAGGAATAGCCCCTCCCAGCACTACATCCAAAGCAGAAGAGACAGAGGTTTTGCCATCTTTGCCTCCAAAGACCACTCTGGAAACACTAAGATATGTTTGTTCGTTCTTTTACCAATCCATGGGATATTCAATACTCTTCTCCAACACCATAGCTCAAAGGCATCATTTTTTCTGGCATCCTTATTCACTGTGTAGCTCTCAGATACATAGCAAGTGATTGAAAAGACCATGGCCTGAATCAGGCACATCTTAGTCTTTTAACTGATATCATTGCTCCATAGTAATCTGAGGAAGTCTGCCACAGCAGTCTTGCCCAGTAAAAGACATTTCCTGATCTCCTGACTGCTGGTAGCAATGATGTTGAATGTGGATCCAAGCAAGATAAATCACTGGTAGTTTCAACCTTTTCTCCAGTTGTTTTTGGTGAAGTATTTTTCTAAAGCTGTGGTGCTGGAGAAGAGTATTGAGAGTACCATGGACTGCTAGGAAAACAAACAGATTCATCCCAGAGAGGGTTAAACCGGGTAGCTCCTTGGAGGTAAGGATTCCGAGACTCTGACTAACATACTTTGGGCATGTTGTAAGGAGGGACCGGCCCTTGTAGAGGGACATCATGCTTGGGAGGGTGGAGGGACAGCACAGGAGGGGAAGGCCCTCTATGAGGTGGATCGATTCAGTGACTGGGGTAACTGGGATGGGAGTGTCAGAAACAGTGTAATTGGCACTGGACAGTTTAGGGCTGTTGTACATAGGGTCGCTATGAATTGCAAGCAACTTGACGGCACATAACAACAACAACAACAATTCTTTTAGGTGGTATAGCACTGATCTGTTGATTTGCTGTGCAGAGGTAACTCGTGGTTGCTGTGATGCAGAACACTGTGATCCTGAGGTGCCAAATACAACATTGGTCACCCATGGGGAACAGTGTTTGGTGGAGCTCCCTGATTAAAACAAGCTTGGAAGCAGGAGTGGCATCCACTTCCAAAACAGCTTGCCTCTGGAAACCCTATGAACTTGGAGAAACAAAGAAAGTTATACAAGTGTTCTTGTTTTTTGTTCATAGGGTCACTGTGAGTTGCCTACGACTCAACAGCATTTAACAACAACAACAACAACATGATGGTGTCTACTGGCTCCGTGAGGAGGACCTTTGTTGTCTTGATGGTGAGATGCAATGCATATTGAAGGCTGTAGGTCTTAATCTTCTGCAGCAAACTTCAAGTCCTCCTCATTTTCAGCAAGCAAGGTTGTGTCATCTGAATAGCCCAGGTTGCTGGTGAGTCTCCCTGTGATCCTGATGCCACATTGCTCTTCATAGCATCTGTCCCACCAGTATGTCAAGTACCACCAGGGTCACCCACAGTGGGCAGGTTTCATGGAAGCTTCCAGATTAAGATAGATGAGGAAGAAAGGTGGGGCATCAACCTGAACAGGATATTGTCCGGTATAGGGACAGATGGAGATGCAAGACCACTCAGTCAAGGCAAAATCGCTATTCAATGGCTGACTTCCGTGGGTGCAAGCATGACCAGGATGGGAGTGCACAAAGTGGTACAAGCAGGCAGCTTATGAAAGGGAGTTTGAAACAGGGTGGAGAAGTAATGAGGGAGAGACATGCTTGGCAGGAACTTTCCACAAATGCAAGGTTTCTAATTGTTCCTGGAATAGTTTTGGTTGTTTTCAGGTTTCCAAATCTGAGAGAGCAGAAGGGGGTATTATAAGTTACGTGGCTAAGTGTGTGAGAGAAGAGGATATTTGGAGTTATAGGGATGGGTGAGCTTCCCAAGTCAGGTTTTCATGCCTCGCAGAAGATGTGTTCCTAGGCTGGAAGATGCTCATAATTGACGGGGCCCCTCACAGTGGCCTGAGCAGACCAGTCGTCATGAAGGTAGCAGGGGGCAGGGTGGTGCTTTGTTCTGTTGGGTATGGGGTCAACCCGAGTCACAGCTCACTCCACACGAACTAACAACAAAAAAATTTCCTGAGACATTTTCTCAGGATCGTTTTTACCCCAAGTGTGTATCATAAAAAGTATGGCTAACATTGAAAAGAATGGGAATCCCAGACCATTTAATTGTTTGTGTGAAACCTAGACCTAGACCAAGAGGCTGTTGTGTGAACAGAATAAGGGAACATACATGCTTTAAAATGAAGAAAGTGCATCAGGGTTGTATCCTTTCTCCATGCCTATTGACTCTATACCCTGAGCAAATTATATGAGAAGCTGGATTCTATGAAGAGGAATGTGGCATCAGGATCAGATGAAGACTCATCAATAACCTGCGTTATGCAGATGACACAACCTTGCTTGTTGAAAGTGTGGCAGACTTGAAGCACTTATTGGAGAAGATCAAATAATACAGCTTTCAATATGAATTCTAGCTCAACGTGAAAACAAAAATTCTTATCCATTGGGCTGATAGACAACATCATGATAGGTGGAGAAAAGAATCTATCAGTGATTTAATCTTACTTGGTCAGCAACCAATTGACTTGGAACCAGCAGTCAGGAGATTAAGAGACATAGTACTAGAAAAGTCTGCAGTCAGGGAACTCTCCAAATTATTGAGGAGCAATCAT
>NW_006399879.1:1283618-1284024 GCF_000299155.1 Elephantulus edwardii | reverse complement strand
CAGTTGCTTATCTCGTATGCCGTCTTTTCCAGCAGTTAGGAGATTAAGAGACATAGTACACTGCGAAAGTCTGGGACCTCTCCAAATTATTAAGGAACAATGATGTCAATGTGAAGACTAAGGTACATCTGATTCAGGCCATGGCATTTTCAATTACTTGCTATGCATCTGAGAGCTAGATAATGAGTAAGTATGACAGAAGAATTGATGCCTTTGAATTACAATGTTGTAGAAGAATGTTGACTATCTCATGAAGTCTCTTTTGGACTGCTAAAAGAACTAACAAATGTGTCTTGGAGAGATACAGTCAGAATGCTCCTTGAAGGCAAAGATGACAAAGCTTTGTCTCACATACTGTGGACAAGTCGCTAGAGGAAGTTATTCCTTGGAGAGGGACATCATGCTT
>NW_006399879.1:1276084-1280808 GCF_000299155.1 Elephantulus edwardii | reverse complement strand
GGCCCTCTATGAGGTGGATTGATTCAGTGACTGGGATAATTGGGATGGGAGTGTCAAAGACAGTGCGATTGGCACAGGACAGAGCGGAGTTTAGGACTGTTGTACATAGGGTCGCTATGAGTCGAAGGCGACTCGACGTCACATAACAATAACAACAATTTATTTACAAAACTTGAATACAAATTCAAACAAATCACTGGCAATAAAAGAGATGCAAATCAAAACCACAATGAGGTACCATTTCACTCCAGTAAGAGTGGCAAAGTTTAACAGGGCAGCAAGTAATAGACATCTTGGTCTTTAAAAGGAAATCCTTGCACCATAGGATTTTAAAGAGATGTTTGGCAGCACATTTGCTCAATTCTTTTTGTGTCTGGATAATATGGAGAAGAGATTGAGCTTGTTAACAATTGCAGATTGCATGGCTCCACAATCAACACTCTTAACACCAGCAGGCAGATCAAAAGATGAGTTGCGCTGGGAAAACCTGCTGTCAGGTACCTCTCCAGAGTACTGAAAAGCAATGATATCAGAGTTTTTAACATACCATGTACTGCCAAGAGAACTAACAGGTCTGGCCTAGAAAGGATGAAACCAAACCACTCCTTGGAGGCAAGGATTTTGAGATTCCGTCTTACGTACTTGGGCATGTAACCAGGAGCGACTGACCAGTCTTTGGAGAAGAGTATCAAGCTTGGAAGGGTTAAGGAACAATGCAGATGAGGAAGACTCCAGATGAGATGGACTGACACAGTAACTGGGGTAATGAGGGTAGGTGTGTCAGACACAGTGAGACTGGCTCAGGATAGAGCAGGGTTCAGAGCTGTTGTGCACAGTGTTGCTATGAGTAACAATTGACAAAAAGGAACATAACTACAACATTCTCACTGGTATGGTGAAAATAAAAGTTGATGGCTTCGAAAACCATTTTAAGCAATAAACTCTTGACATCCCACCGCTGCTGTAGCCACTGTGTTTGTCCATCTGTCTGAATGTGTTTCTCTTTTTCACTGAGTCTCTACCTTGATGACCTTCCTCAGGGATTGGCCCCTCCTAATAAAATGTCCAAATTACGTGAGATGAAGTCTCACCACCCTCACCTCTAAGGAGTACTCAAGCTGCACTTCGTCCAAGGCAGATTTATTTGTTCTGACAGTCCTTGGTATCTTTAATATTCTTCCCCAAGACCACATACTTGAATAGGATGAGTTCTAAATGAGATAATCTTGGAGGACAAAGAAAGAAGATGATGTAAAAATGAGGAAAGAGATGCCCTGTGAGGATCCTCAAAGAACTAAGGAACAATGGGGCAGTTGAAAAAGAAGGTCTCTACATTGCAGAGGCCCCAGTGGAGACTTTTGTCCTCCAGAAGGTGAGAAAACCAAATTTCTGTTCCTTAAACTGATCCAGTTGTAGCATTTCTGTTACAGAAGCACTAGGTTCTAAGACATTACTGCTACTGACTAGTGACGTGACAGTAATATACAACCTTGTGTCTGTTCCCTAAGTTTCATGTCTTCTGATAGCATCCATGAAATTGGTACAGACTAACTTAGCTTCAAGCAGGGCAAGATGGCAGATCTTCACCATTCTTGCAGAAGGATGACAGAGGCGTCTCGTGCCTTGTAACATTCTCCAGGGCTGCTGTGTGTGACAGCGAGGAGGTGAGAATGGGAGCCAAAGCATGATGACCATGGAGAGGGGGTTGCTACCATCACTGCCTCTGACTCATGTTGACCCCATAGGTTACAAAAGTAGAACCATCGGGTTTCCTTCGCGGCCATCTTTTCCATCTGTGTGGGTTCAAATCTGTGTTAACAGGTGAGTGCAGATCTCTTGCACCCACCAGGTTTCTTCAGGAAGCAAGAATGGAAGCAAGGAGACAAAGCAAGAGTTAACTGCAGTCATCTTGCCAAGAGCTCACAGTGGCTTGAAGTAGGGTGAAACAGGTAAGAAAGGTGACAGGCACGTTGGAGGTAAGACCTAGCATGACTTGTAGAAAAGAGAGAGTAGAAGAAAAAAGAAAGAGTAAGGGGAGAGAGAGAGTTGGAAATTCAGTTCCAGTGTACATGTCATTCTTCCTATCATTACACTTAATTGTATTAATGCAAAACCTATACATAAACCAAGAATCAGTTGTCCAAAGAGAACAAGGGAACAATGGAAGGTTTAAAATTAGGAAAGGTGTATGTCAAAGTACTATCCTTTCTCCATACTTATTCACTCTGAATACTGAGCAAATAATTTGAGAAGCTGGACTATCTGGTGAGAATGTGGCATCGAGGTTGGACAAAGACATCAGTGTAGATTGGAGAATGTAGATTACATAACCTTGCTTGTAGAAAAAGAGGAGGACTTGAAGCACTCGATGAAGAGGATCAAAGACTACGGCTTCAATATGAATATCTCAACATCAGGACAACAAAATCCTCACCACTGGACCAATAGGCAACATCATGATAGATGGAGAAAAGATTGAAGTTGTCAACAATTTTATTCTACTTGGATCCACAACCCATATCCAAATTAGCAGTAGTCATGAAATCAAAGGCATATTGTGTTGAGCAAATTTGCTGTCAATAATCTCTTGAAAATACAAGAGATTAAGGACAACAGCTTAAAGATGAAAGTGCCCCTGACCCAAGCCATGGTATTTTTAATTGCTTCTTATGCATGTGAAAGTTGGACAATATGTAGAGATTATAGAAAAAATGAATTTATGCTTCTGAATGGTGGTGGTGGTGGAAAGTATTAAATATCCTATGAACTACCAAAAGAGCAAACACATCTGTCTTGGAGAAAGTGCCCCTTGGAGACAAGGATTATGAAACTTACTCTCACATACTTTGTTCACATTATGAGAAGAGGCCAAGGTGAGGAAGACCCTCAATGAGAAGGACTGACATGCTTACTCAAACAATGAACTTTCACATACTTTGTTCACATTATGAGAAGAGGCCAAGGTGAGGAAGACCCTCAATGAGAAGGACTGACATGCTTACTCAAACAATGAACTTTCACATACTTTGTTCACATTATGAGAAGAGGCCAAGGTGAGGAAGACCCTCAATGAGAAGGACTGACATGCTTACTCAAACAATGAGCTTAAGTTCAGCATAGATTGTGAAGATAGCTCTGTAATGGACAAGGGTTTGACCTACTGTATTTAGAGGGACTATGAGTTGTAGTTCAGTAGTTGGCATTTAAGAAAATAACACTATAATAACAACAACAACAGCAAGGAGAGTGAAGGAGGCATCAAAGACAACTCCTGAGTTTTTGGCGTAAGTGGGTCAACAGTAAAAAGGAGGGATAAAGGTGGATTGGACAAGGAAGGATGCCTTTGGGAGAATCTGAGAGTTAAATTTGGGGCATTGTTGCCAGTTAAATCATGTCATCCCCTCAAAAATTTGTCCAATTCCTGTCTTTTTAATCTGTGGATAAAGTCTGAGTTGGAAATTGAGTTTAGTTAGTTAGATCATGCCTTGTGGAGTGGGCCCTTGTCCACTGAGGAAGAGAAATGCAATACAAGGATAGTCTACCAACAAGGAACACATTGCCCCACAGTGGTTCTGATTAATAATGACCCGATAGGGCAAAGTAGAACACAGAGAATGGCCCCATAGTATATCCAAGGGGCCAAATCTTTATTGCATGTGAAATCTGGACGATGAATAGGGATTATGGAAGAAGAGTTGATGCATCTGAATCATAGAGTTGGTGAAGAGTATTGAATTTACGATGGATTATAAAAATAATTTAAAAATAAATTGTCTTGGGGGATGTGAAACCAGCTCTCCTTAGAGACAAAGATGGTGAAACTTTGTCTCCTACATTGAACATATTGTCAGGAGGTGGCAGCCCTTGGAAAAGGACATGATTGAGCATATGCAGAAGGTCTGAGAAAGATAAGAAAATCTTTAACAAAACAGATTAATATAGTGACTGCAACAATGAGGCTTGAGCATGGCACAGATGGTGAGGCTGATGCAGGGCTGAGCAGGGTTTGATCTGCTGTTCAGAGTTGCAATGCATTGTGGTCGACACAAGGGCTTCTAAGGACAACAGCAGCAACAAATCTTTATGGAAACAGCAGACGGCCACATCCTTTCCACACAGAACAGCTGATGGATTTGATCTTCTGACCCTTATGGTAGTATCTCAATAAATAGTTAATTGACTGTGCCATTAACACACCTAAGTGGAACACGAAAGGAGTACTTTGTGGTCTGAACATCCCAAGAGAATGATTTAAAATCAGGAAATGTGAACTGCAAATTGTAGCCTTTCTTCACACCTATGTTGTTATGTGCCATCAAGTTGCCTGTGACTCATTGCGACCCTATGTATAACAGCTCTGGAGCCTGCCCTGTCCTGAGCCAGTCCCACTGATTCTGACCCACCAACCACCATTGATATTATTATCAGTCCATCTCATCTGGGATCTTCCCCTCCTGCGCTGTCCCTCCACCCTTCTGAGCATGATGTCTTTCTCCAAGGACTGGTCCCTCTTAGCCACATGCCCAAAGTATGTGTGATGGAGCTTCAAAATTCTAGCCTCCAAGGAGAAACTTTGTTTCACCCTCTCTAAGATGGAATTATTTGTTTTCTTGGCAGGCCATTCTATGTTCAAGACTCTTCTCCAGCACCACAACTCGAAGGTATCCATTCTTCTTCTGTCATCCTTAGCCATTGTCCAGCTCTCTGATGCAGAGCAAATAATT
>NW_006399879.1:1258508-1271584 GCF_000299155.1 Elephantulus edwardii | reverse complement strand
GAGTCTGTGAGACTGGCTCAGGACTGGGCAGGCTTCAGAGTTATTTTATTGGGTAGCTGTGAGTCTCAGGTGATTTGATGGCACATAACAACAACAATGACAAAAGAAACAAGTATTGAAGCCTTAGAATTGTGTTGGAGAAAAGTATTGCACATCCGATGGACTGCTCAAAATACAAACAATTCTGTCTTGGAGGAGGTGCATCCAGGATGCTCCTTAAAGGCAAGGATGGTGGAACTTCGTCTCACAGACGTTAGGAATATTGTCAGGAGGTGTCAGTCCTTGGAAAAGGACATCATGCTGGGACAGGCAGAAGTTCAGCAAAAGAAACGGATGGAGACTGTGATGGTAACGATGGGCTCAGGCAAGGTGGGTAATGAGAAGACGGTATAGAACAAGGTAAGGTCAGACCTGTTGTCCTGGGTCACTGTAAGTCGCATCTAACAACAGCAACAAGGAAAACCTGGGGCTACCCTCAAGGAAGAAAGCAACTTCTCTGAGACCCTGATTTTGACTCTTACTCTCTAGTCTATGTTCTTGAAATCCACAACTTGTGGCATATGTGCTCAAGAAGCTTTTAGAAATCAAGACAGAAGAGATGAGGAAGAGATGCCTGCTGGTGGACCCCAAGGAGAAACTGAGGAGGTGGTTGGATGCATGAATCGGAGGATAGAGGTCAGGAGTGGAGTTCCCGATGAAGAACAGCTTAGAGAAAGAGCAGAGAGGGAGGGAGTAGAAGCCTAGGATGGGCTCTCATCTTGGACACCAATATGTAAAGGTCTGGCTAGAAAGCCAAGGTCAGAGAAGGGCCATGGTCACTTACCAGTGTGGACAAGGGGATCAGAAAGCCCCCTGCTAGGTCAGGCGCCTACACTTTATTTGTTCTTGGATTGTAAGGCAGTCCAGGGATTCCTGTGCAAACATCCCTGGGCGGTGAGAGACCTTAGGAGTTCAGGGATGAAATGTACCAACTCATCGAAAAGCAACCCCCCTAAACAGCGAGAATAATTACACCAGTATCCAGAGAATGTCCTCTGAGTTTCAAAGCCCTTGGCAGGGGTGACCCAAGCTCCCCAGGCTCCTTGCATCCCCCTCTCCCAACGAGGAAACTGGTTTGGTTGCCAACGGGTCCTCACTTCCAGCTCCTGAATTTTCATTAAAGTCCTGGGCCTTTCCCCAGAGCTCAAAGGCGTCCCGATTAATTACAGGCTAGTGTTGGCTCTCCCCCCGGAAATCTGCAGCCGCAGCCTGGCTCTGTCCGCTATGATTTTATTAAAATCCACCTTGCCAGCTAAGGCTCTGAGATTTATGGCTGCAGCTAATAGGCTGCCTCCCCAGGCGACATAAATCTGGGGCCTGCCCCGGGAGCTGTGGCTGCTAAGAGGCCGGTTAATTGTCCCTCTAGAAGGTTCCACGGAGGAATGTTCAATTAGGCTTCCCAGAAAATTTGGAGCATTAACGAAGGTGAACGAGGATGTGGGTGCCATTATTGGCTGAATGAGAAACAGCTCACTCTGCCTCCCCTTTCCCATCTCAGGCCTTTTGATGTCAGATTGGATCCCCTGTGGGCATGCAGCAACACTGGTTACAAGACAATGCCAAGATTTATCATCCCTCAAAAGTCCTTGAAAGTTTCTCACCCAAAGTCAACTACAGACTGGCCAGCGTGCCCTTGGGCAGTGTAATTAGAGCAAAGACAATGTAGAGAAGGCCAAATCCAACCTCTACTGACTCCACGAAGGGGAACTGTCCCCATCAACAGCACCCACAGTATAAAACTGGTCCCGATAAGTCAGACAGGCCCCCACTTGGCTGCATCTATTTCTACTAATTGTTGGGTCTGAAATTAATTGCAAATGACCATACACACACAGACTTTACAGAATCTCTGTTCTGACTCACAGCTGTGGGATTCATGAATGAAACAGGTTGCAGGAGGATGGAAGACAAGGGACATGACATAGTGAAATTCCAGGCTTAGTAGCTGGCGCTCGCAACCAGATTAACAGTAAGACAATCCCTTGATTAGGTCAGTCTCTTAGTCAACAGCAATACACTTCAGGTGCAGGGACCTCTGGTTCCGAAAGACGTGCACTGTCTTCTCTGCTGCATCTTTCCTGATGTTGAGGTTTGAGTTCTGCCACTGAATCTATTCAATTTAATGGATAGGCTAATGCGTTACATGAAAGAAGAAATGGCTCACGCAGCTGTTGATGATGTAGGCAGACCTTTTTCACAAGGCAGCTGGATCAGATAGAAGCTTGTCCCAGGGCGCACTAACAAGGCCAAAGAAAATAGGTCTACAGAAGCCACATTTTGAGACTACAAGCCCACCACACCTCAGACAGTATCTTAGACTCTCAAAGCCTCTCTTTCTCTTGCTTATAGGCTCTCTGTACCATCTGCCTCGTGGTTTTGCTGAAAGACTTCAATTCATTCATTCAAAAATTGTTTACTGAGGGACAGGTCACCTGTCTGGTAGGTATGTCATGAGCTACCTCTGTGCTTCTTTCTTCAACTGCCATCAGATTGATTGAGCCCTCACTTTCACTGTCTCTGGCAGATGGATTGGGCCTATGAAGGAGGGATCTAAGTGCCCAAAGGAGACCACTAGTCCAGCTGGAGGTTAAACCAAGTAGAAGACACTGCATCTAACCTGGTCCAGCTGCACCGACAGCCAAAAGCTGACATCCTACAACCAATGGGGGAATTGATCAAGGGGTTGTGCAATTTAATGGGGAGGGGGGGAATTGGAAAAATCTGGTCCTAAAAACAATGCATTTGACTTTTGTAAATAAACTAGTATAATAATAATAAACTGAGAAAAGACGAAAACAAAAACAGTTGATAACTGACAATCTCGGCCTGCAGGTTCCTGGCCCATTGTTCAACAACAATCTCTGCCAGCCAGTCCCTGGCCTGTATTATCCACAATCATGAGCCATTTCCCTGATGGGATTTTTAAAATGAATTTATTTTTGTTATTGAGAGCCATTCTGATGAATCATAGAACCCAAAGATTTAGACAAGGGTAGGGATCAGAAGGGAGGAAGAATACTTAATATCAGATCATGTCCCTTTACCTTCTTGGAGGAAGTGAAAGGCATTCTGTTCTAAGTATGCATGTAATTCCTGATTTAAGGTGTATACAAAATATGGCGAACCCAGCTTACTACCACCTGTTGTTATTGTTTTTGGGTGGATTTTTTTTTGTCCCGTGTCATCATTAATAATATACACAACATACAATGTTTCAACATCTATTTTTTCTGGTGTTATCATTCTTTGATGCTCAAAGACCGAATTTATAATTGACTATAATGAAAACAAAACAAAAAAAAGAGATCTGTTTGCTCCTTGCTTACCACCTCTTGCATTAATTGGCATTCATTTTACATTGCTGCTATTTGTATTAAAAATAGCGAAATATCTACGCTGATTATTTTGAACGCTAATGTTTTGTGTGTCAGAGTAACACATGAGGTGTGAGCTGGGGTGAGGAAGGTTCTGTGTCAGCTTGGCTGGGCCATGATTCTCAGTGGTTGGGCAGTTCCACGTAGTAAGTTTGGCAGTTATACAATGATATAATCATTCTCTTCTTTGTGCTCTGTAATGATCCTCTCCATTTTCATATAATACCAAGTTTTGTACAAAGACCTGGTTACCAACTATGTTAATAAGTGAGAAGTGAATCTAGTTGACTTATATCAAAGACAAACTTGCCATGAAGTCATCCAAGAGGAGAACTCTGTCATAGTCGGTATGCTTGTATTTTCTTATCAGAGTAGAGCCCCGTCCAAGTCTAGGTTTGGCTGTTCCATAGAGTCAACTCAGAACTGACTGTCCCAACTGCATCCTCCTTTCATCCCTCAATCATCCTGAAATCCTTCCAACATTTCTCCTGTACTATCCCAGCATCCATCCAGAATCACAGCAGCATGTCCATCATTCTAACATCCTTCCACCACCTCCTGCATCATCCCAGCATCCTTTCATTATTATTCCAACAATCCTTCAGCATTCCTCCAATATCTATCCAGAATCACACCAGCATCCTCTGCGGATTCATCCCAACATCCCTCCAACATCTCCCTGCATCATTCTAGCATCCTTGAATCATCCTTCCAGCATCCCTTCAACATTCATCTAAAATCACATTAACGCCCCTGCAGATTCAGTCCAACCATCATTCATCACTCATTCCTCCATCATTTCACAGCACTATTTCCACACCTTTCCAGAACCATTCCAGAATCCTTCCATTAGCATTCCTCCCATATCCTTTCCCCTTCCCTCCAGGATCCCTCTACTATCATTGCAACATACCATTCCTAGTCCCTCCAGCATCTCTGCACTATCATCCCAAAATACCTCCATCATCTCTCCCGTATCATTCCAGCACTTCTCCCACATCCTTCCAGCTTCTCTCCAGTACCCTTTCATTATCAATCCAACACTCCCTCAACATTATTTCAACATCCCTTTTGCATCTTGCTAGCATTCTGCCATATTTCCTAGAGCATCCAGAATCATTCAAGTACCCCTCCAGCATCCTAGCCGTATCCCTCAGTGTCCCTCCATCATCCCCGGCCCATTCTCCATTGTTCCTCCATCATCTCTGCCCCATCCTCTCCTGTGTCCTCCACCACCATCTCTACTTCATCCCTCCACTGTTACTCCATCTTCCCTGTCCTATCCCCTTCAGTGGTCCTCCATCACTGCCCCGTTCTTCCAATGTTCCTCCATCATTTTTGCCCCGTTGCCCCCATGTTCCTCCATCATCACCTCCAACATCCTTTGTCACACCATTTATTTTTCAGAAGTTTGATTTGGAGTACATTGGGAAGATCTTGTTTCATCACACAATAACAATCACAGGAACTGTGTTGTGGACAGACATCTTCAATCTCCTTCTATCATGATGTGCCAGTTACAAGGACCTCTGCTCTTCTGATGTTCAGGTGCAACCCATACTGAAGCCTGTAGTCTTTGGTCTTCTATGAAAAGTAGTTCAAGTGTTCTTCCTTTTCCATGAGTTGTGGTGCTGGAGAAGAGCGTTGAATATACAACGAACTGCTAGGAGAACAAACAGGTTTGTCCTGGAGAGGGTAAAGCCGGAATGCTCCTCGGAGTCAAGGATGCTGAGGCTTCGTCTGACATACTTTGGACATGTTGCAAGGAGGGACTGGTCCTTGGAGAGGGACATCATGTTTGAAAGAGTGGAGGGACGATGCAGGAGAGGAAGACCCTCAATGAGATGGATTGATTCTGTGGTTGTGGTGGTAGGAATGAGTGTGTCGGAGACGGTGAGGTTGGCACAGGATAGAGCAGGGTTTAGGGCTCTTATACATAGGGTTGCTATGAATCGCAAGTGACTTGATGGCACATAACAATAACAACAACAAGATCGTATCATTCACATAAGACAGAATGTTGATGGGTCAAGAAGAAGGTCAATAATGAAGAGGAAGGAAGACCCTTGACGAGATGCACTGGTCTATCAGAAGCAACAGTGGCTTTAAGCACAGCTGCGATTGTACAGATGACACAGGGTCAGGCAGGGTTTCATTCTGCTGTGCATACAGTCACTAGGAGTTGGAACTAACTTGACAACATATAAAAGCAACTCTTTGCAAATAATGTCCATATTGGACCCTCAAAACTATCACATTTGAAAACACTTTCTCTTTCTTGCTGGATCCTGACTGACACCAGCACGAATGTGTGGACTGGAAATATTCCCCAGGGGAGTCTCTAAGGGTGATGACAACAAGTCAAACCACATTTGCATCAGAAACTTAAAACTCTCTGCTATTGTTGTGGGTTGAATTGTGTCCCTCCCTAAGAGTATATGCTAGGTTTCCAACTTCTTAAGTGGGAATAGACTCGAGGTGATTGAATTGGTTCTGTTTTCATACCAATGGGTATAATTCCATTTAGGAGTGGGGTTTCCTTTGATATATTAATGATGATATGTTGGCATAGAGTGTTGTCCTAACGCCAACCATCTCTGAGTTGTAGAAGAAGATGATGAGATACAGGGGGAAGATAGATGAGTGTGAAGGTCACCAAGGTGCTGAGGATGTTGGGGTTATGTAAGCCAATACCTGGGCCTTCTCCCAGAGCTTTCCTCTGGAGCCAATACCCTGAATTCATATTTCTGGCTTCCTAAATAAAGTTGGTGGCATCAAACATTATATGTCAGGCTGCTACCAAAACAACAACATTTCAAACCCACAAGATGTTCCATGGAAAGAGATGGGTAGTGCCCTCCTGTAAAAGTTTACAGCCTTGAAAACCCAATGGAGGGGTCACCATGAATCAAAATCGACTTGACAGCAATAGATTTGGTTGATTTTGCTCAAGTCAAACCAAGTCTGTTTCTTTTGAGTTGTTTCTGACTAACAGCAACCTCTTAGGTTTCAGAGAAGTTTTGTCCCTTAGTGGATTTGCTAACAGCTATCTACCCAATTACTGGACAGCTAGCCAACTGAATGTGGAAAATGGAACAATATCTTTAGTATCCCCTGCAAGCAAAATACTGCTGAAGATAATTCAAAACAGCTAGTATAATACATAGATAGGGAACTTTCAGACGTTCAAGCAAGATTTAGAAGAGGCCATGGCACCAGAGATATCATTGCTGTTGTCAGTTAGATCCTGGCTCAAAGTGAAGAATACCAGAAGAATGTCTATTTGCACTTTCTTTACTATGCAAAGGAATTTGACTGTGTGGATCATAACAAGTTATGTCTGACACTGAGAAGAATGGGAGTCTCAAAGCACTCCATCTGTGCTCATGTGAAACCTGTACCTTGTGCAAACAGTGCAGGGGAATATGGCGTGGTTTGGTTTAAAATGAAGAAGAGAGTGTTTCAGGGTTGTATTATCTCTCCATATCTATTCAATCTGTATGTTGAGCAAATTATTTAAGGAGGAGGACTCTATGAAGAGGAATGTGACATCAGGAACAGAGGGAGACTCATCAATAACCTGAGTCATGCAGATGACACAACCTTGCTTGCTGAAAGCAAGCAGGACTTAAAGCACTTGTTGCTGAAGATCAAGGATCACAGCCTTCAGTATGGATTGCAGCTCAATGTCAAGAAAACAAAGATTCATACCACTGGACTGATAGGCAACATCATGATGGATGGAGAAGAGATTGAAACTGTCAACAACTTCATTTTATTTGGATCCACAGTTAACATCCTTGGTACAAGCAGTCAGAAAATCAGGAGACATACTGCATTGGGAAAATCTGCAGTTAAGGACTTTTCCAAATTACTGAAGAGTAATGATGTCAGTTTGAGGATGAAGATGAATCAAATTCAGCCCATAGTCTTTCTAATCACTAGTTATGCATTTGAGAGCTGAACAATGAATAAGGATGAAAGAAGAAAACTTGATGCGTTTGCACTGTGGTGTCGGTGAAGAGCACTGAGCATCCCATGGAGGGCCAAAAGAACAAACAAATATGTCTTTGTGAGTGTGCAGCCAGAGTGCTCTTTGGAGGTAAGAATAATGAGACTTCACTTCACATACTTTGGGCCTGTTTCTAGGAGGAGCTATTCCTAGGAGAGGGATGTGATGCTTGGAATGATGGAGGATCAATTAGGGAGAGGAGGACCCTCAACCAAGTGGATTGACACAGTGACTACTGCAATGGGCTGCGGTGTGTCAGGAAGTGTGAGGACAGCACGGGATAGAACATGGTTAGAATCTGTTGTTCATAGGGTTGCTATGAGTCGTATTCAACTCGATGGCACCGAACAGCAACAGCAACACGAATAATCCTCACACACAACAATAACGGCTTCCTAAATGTAAGGAGCCCTGGCTGAGATGTATCTTACTTGTTGGGCTGCTAATAAAAAGGATGATATCTCAGATCTACCAGCCACTACCAGCAAGGGAGGAAGATGAGACAATCTCATCGATAAAGAGTTATAGCTTCCAAACCCCATGACTTAGAATCAGACAGCAGTGATCTTCACCTAAATAGAATGGAAACAGATCACTAAGCATTCTCAGTGTCACAAATGGGTTTGCTACTAACTTTCCCCTCCTTTTTATGTTAGTACCTAAACACAGACCATTTGGGTTACTTTTCCAATCTTCTAAAGGGTGAAGAAATTCCTATTTGTTCTCAATTTAAAAAGAGGTGAGTAAATAGATTATAGAAATGACAGAACAATCTCATTAATATCAGATACAAGTAAAATATTTTTGATGATCATCGAAAAATGACGAGAGCAGTACATCAACAGAAAACTGTCAGCAATTCAGGCTGGATTTAGAAGAACTGTAGATGAGAAATGTCATTGCTGATCTCAGGTAAATCTTGGCTGAAAGCACAGAATACCAGAAGGATGTCTATTTGTGTTTTATTAATTATGCAAAGGGATTTGACTGTGTGGATCATAACAAATTATGGCTAACATTGAATGGGAATCCCAGAACATTTAATTGTACTCCTGTGAAACTTATACCTAGGTCAAGAAGCTGTGATACGAACAGAATGAGGGATCACTGCACAGTTTAAAATCAAGAAGTGTGTCCATCAAGGCTGTATTCTGTCTCCATACGTATTTAATCCTTATGCTGAGAAACTGGATTCTACAAAGAAGAATATGGCATCAAGATCTGAGGGAGATTCATCAACAACATACATTATGCAGATGACACAACTTTGCTTGCTCAAAGTGAGAAGGACTTGAAATGCTTGCTGCAGAAGATCAATAACTACACCCTTCAATATGGGTTACATCTCAGCATCAAGGAAAAAACTTCTTACTGTTGGACCAATAGGCAACATCGTGCAAGATAGAGAAAAGACTTAAATTATCAATGATTTTTATCTTGCTTGGATCCACAGTCAGCACCCTTGCTACCAGTAGTCTGGTGATCAGGACACTTATAACACTGGGAAAGTCTGCTGTCAAGAGCCTCACAAAAAATCCTGAAGAGCAATGATGACGATGCTGATGTAGATTTAAAGACTCAGATGCACCTGACTACAGCCACAGTCTTTCCAGTCACATGTTTTGCATCTGAGATCTGGACAGTGAATAAAGATGCCAGAAAAAGAATTGATACAGTTGAGCTGTTGTGTTAGAGGAGAGCACTGAATATCCCATGGTCAGCCAAAGAACAGATATGTCTTGGAGGGAGTGCATCCAGAGCGTTCCTTAGAGGCAAGGATGTTGACACTTTTCTCAACTGCTTCATCCATGTTGATATGAAATGCTTGGAAAGGTGGAGAGGATCAGCAAAGGAGAAGACCTTCAATGAGATGGATTGACAGCAGTGACTGTTGTGAGGGGATCATGTGTCAGGGATGAGGAGGATGGTGCAGGACAGGACAGGGCTCAGGTCTATTGTCCAAAGGATCACTGTGAGTCATACTTGACTTGATGGCACCTAATAACAGCAACATCCTAACGGTTGAGACTCACCTTACACAATTGGATGTTAATGGAAGAGTTGGTGGTTCAATTCCACCAGCCACTCCAAGGAAGAAGGAAAAGGCAATTTCTTCATATCAAGAATTCCAGTCTTAGAAGCTCTGAGTTGAAATCAACAGGACGGTAGTGGGGTCATGGAAGCAGATCAACAAACCTTGTCACAGTGTCACTGGGGAGAGGGGTTTACTATCAACATTCCCTCCCCCCTCCCTTTTTTTAAATATTAGTACCCGAGCACAGACTATTTGAGTCACTCAAGGGGTCTTTCTGGTCTTCTAAAACATGAGAAAATAAGTCGCTCTTCTTGTAAGCTGTTGTGTTAAGGACTTATTATTCTAAATAGTTTCCCTGTCCATTAACTCACTTTGCATTGTGAATAGAACAGAATGTGTTATTCTATCTGCAGGAGGATTGGCTAGTATCACCAATCCTCCAGGGGATTGGCTAGTATCACCAATGCACAAGGGGATTGGCTAGTATCACCAATGCACAAGGGGATTGGCTAGACTAGTCTCAGCCTCAAATTGAGCAGAACCAGCAGCAGAATTGGAGAGTCTCACCACCAGCAAAGAACAAGCAGGCATTCTTCAGGACCAAAGATACTTATGCCACCCAGACTTGCAGCAGCAGCAGCTGTGGCCAAAACAGAGGACCAGAGACCTGACATTAGACAGAGCTGACCTTGGGACTACTACCTCCCCCAGAACCAGAGAAAAGAGCCTTTGCCCAAGGTTATTGGAGGACTCAGGGTGGATGGGAGGGAAGAAAACCATAATTGCCAGGACTGAGGACTTTGTAACACTGGCCTAAAGCCCTAAGATTCAAGGCTTTGAGCACATCTCAGAAGCTGTCCTAACTACACCCTGCTACTGCTCTGGATTATAACTTTTGACTTCTCCAATTTGGTTCTGTGTGGTCTGTGAACTATCGCATCAGATTTTGGAAGCAGGTCATGGTCTTAACAATTACTTGCTATGCATCGGAGAGTTGGGCAATGGCTAAGAATGACAGAAGAAGAATCAATGGTTTTGAGTTGTGCTGGAAAAGAATCTTGAATGTACCATGGACCATCAAGAAAACAAATAGGTCTGTCTTGGAGGGGGTGAAACCAAGTTTTTCCTTGGAGGTTAGCATTTTGAAGCTCCGTCTCACATACTTTGCACATGTGGCCAGGAGGGACCAGTCCTTGGAGAAGGACATCATGCTCAGAAGGGTGGAGGCACAGCACAGGAGAGGAAGACCCTGGATGAGATGGATTGATGCAGTAACTGGGGTAATGGGTGTAGGTGTATCAGAGTCAATGAGACTGGCTCAGGACAAGCCAGCCATCGGACCTGTTCTACATAAGGTCACCAGGAGTCACAGGTGACCTGACAGCACATAACAACAACAACAACAAAGCAGTGGTATTGGTGTTGAGATGAATAGAAAGAGGTATGGGAGATATGTGACCTCATGGGAACTGGTTTTGTGTTTTTGATGTTGTTGCTGGGGATAGTTCCCCTTTGTGGGAACTGTGTTGGTAAAGTTCAGCTATGCCCATCTCCACGTGACCCTCACTCTTTTTACAAAAGCCACCACATGCTGTATTTGGGCTATAGGAGCACTAGAAAATCCAGCTGCTCTGAAGTCCAGTGATTCTCCGCATCTTCCTTTTATGCTCAAAAACACATCCCTGTTCTTTTTCTGTAGTACTGATTTCCATGAAAGTTTATAATGCAAATTGGCATTCAAATTTCCAAGTCAACCATTTATACATATCTCATAACATTCATTACAGTACCCTCACTGTAGCACATCCTTCCCAGTCCTTCCTTGTGACTTGCCTTTACATCAATCCTTCCTGTCTTCTTGCAGAGTAGAAAAGCATGATCAACTAAGAGCCAAATAGGTGTGGGCTTCATCCTCGTCATGTTATTTTCTTCCTTTGGCCTCTCTGCCTTAGTTTCTTCCTTTACCCTCAGGTGTAAAGTTACCAAAGATTGTTGTAAGAGTCTGGGAAAAAAATGTGGCTGGGAAAAATTCTTTCTCAAATATCTTTGTAAGAATATCTATAACCCAGCATGTGCCCTTAATCCAGCATTTTCCAGGTGCTCAATTTGGTGGTAACAAGGAGTGTTCATGGTGTTCTGCAACCATAAGCCATAACTGTTGCCAAATTTCCGCTCCCCATAAACAGAGACTCGCTGCTTCACTGGGAACAGTCTTTACAAACCGGGAAGTGCCCCAAGACAGAAGGGATTATCACGATGCTTTGCATTTTTATTTTTAACCTGCGTGAAATTCTAGAACCTATTGGCTGCCAAGAAATGCTAAGCTGGGGTTTATGTTGCGCGAGTAGATGGGGTTTATTTTAAGTGGGAAATTGCATGGTGTACAACTTATTTATTTGGGAAGCAGGGACTGGTCCAAGGCAGCCCCAGTCATCCGGATCTCTCCTTGGCGTCACCTCCCAGCACCCATCAATGGGCTGAGTGTTCACAGCTGAGGCCCTTTCTGGGTTCCAGAAACAGGGTGATTTTCACGATGGGCTCTCACTGCCTCACATCTCTCCCTCAACTGTTAGAGTCACTGGCCCGGATCTTGAAGAGATTTCCCTGAATGGGTATGGCTGCCAGTCATTGGCACAGAGGAATCACAAAAGTGAATTCTCACAGCAAGCCTGCGATAGGAAGTGAAAGTCACCACCCAAGCTCCCCCTCAGAACCAGACATTCCATTCTCAGCTTCTCTCTCCAATTACCCCCAATGTCTGTAAAGAGAGGATACCTGAGGGCACAGTGGCCTCTCATGTGCAGGAAAGCTGTAGGATAGATAAGACCAAAGAGCTGATTCCTGTGAATTGTAGTGTTGGTGAAGAATAGTGAGGGTACTGTGGACTTCCAGAGCAATAAACAAATTTGTTTTGGAAGAACTGCAAACAGATGCTTCTTAAAAGGCAGGATCATGAGAGCCACCTCACAGGCTTCAGGCTTATTATCAAGAGGGGCCAGTACCTGGAGGAGGATGTTGTGCTTGGAAAAGTAGAGGGGAGGTGAAAAGGAGAAAAAAGCTGACGCTGAACTTGAAATGATGGACTCAAGCAAGGCAATGATTGTGAGGATAGCACAGTGATGGTGAGGACGGTACAGTGATGGTGAGGACGGTACAGTGACGGTGAGGGGGGTACAGCGATGGTGAGGGTGGTACAGTGATGGTGAAGGCGGTACAGTGATGGTGAGGGTGGTACAGTGATGGTGAGGATGGTACAGTGATGGTGAGGGCGGTACAGTGATGGTGAGGGCGGTACAGTGATGGTGAGGACGGTAAAGTGATGGTGAGGACGGTACAGTGATGGTGAGGACGGTACAGTTTTGGTGAGTGCGGTACAGCGATGGTGAGGACGGTACAGTGATGGTGAGTGCGGTACAGTTTTGGTGAGTGCGGTACAGTTTTGGTGAGGGCGGTACAGTGATGGTGAGGGAGGTACAGCGATGGTGAGGGCGGTACAGTGATGGTGAGGGTGGTACAGTGATGGTGAGGACGGTACAGTGATGGTGAGGGAGGTACAGCGATGGTGAGGACGGTACAGTGATGGTGAGGGCGGTACAGTGATGGTGAGGGAGGTACA
>NW_006399879.1:1247336-1258408 GCF_000299155.1 Elephantulus edwardii | reverse complement strand
AGGTGTATCAGAGTCAATGAGACTGGCTCAGGACAAGCCAGCCATCGGACCTGTTCTACATAAGGTCACCAGGAGTCACAGGTGACCTGACAGCACATAACAACAACAACAACAACAACAACAAAGCAGTGGTATTGGTGTTGAGATGAATAGAAAGAGGTATGGGAGATATGTGACCTCATGGGAACTGGTTTTGTGTTTTTGATGTTGTTGCTGGGGATAGTTCCCCTTTGTGGGAACTGTGTTGGTAAAGTTCAGCTATGCCCATCTCCACGTGACCCTCACTCTTTTTACAAAAGCCACCACATGCTGTATTTGGGCTATAGGAGCACTAGAAAATCCAGCTGCTCTGAAGTCCAGTGATTCTCCGCATCTTCCTTTTATGCTCAAAAACACATCCCTGTTCTTTTTCTGTAGTACTGATTTCCATGAAAGTTTATAATGCAAATTGGCATTCAAATTTCCAAGTCAACCATTTATACATATCTCATAACATTCATTACAGTACCCTCACTGTAGCACATCCTTCCCAGTCCTTCCTTGTGACTTGCCTTTACATCAATCCTTCCTGTCTTCTTGCAGAGTAGAAAAGCATGATCAACTAAGAGCCAAATAGGTGTGGGCTTCATCCTCGTCATGTTATTTTCTTCCTTTGGCCTCTCTGCCTTAGTTTCTTCCTTTACCCTCAGGTGTAAAGTTACCAAAGATTGTTGTAAGAGTCTGGGAAAAAAATGTGGCTGGGAAAAATTCTTTCTCAAATATCTTTGTAAGAATATCTATAACCCAGCATGTGCCCTTAATCCAGCATTTTCCAGGTGCTCAATTTGGTGGTAACAAGGAGTGTTCATGGTGTTCTGCAACCATAAGCCATAACTGTTGCCAAATTTCCGCTCCCCATAAACAGAGACTCGCTGCTTCACTGGGAACAGTCTTTACAAACCGGGAAGTGCCCCAAGACAGAAGGGATTATCACGATGCTTTGCATTTTTATTTTTAACCTGCGTGAAATTCTAGAACCTATTGGCTGCCAAGAAATGCTAAGCTGGGGTTTATGTTGCGCGAGTAGATGGGGTTTATTTTAAGTGGGAAATTGCATGGTGTACAACTTATTTATTTGGGAAGCAGGGACTGGTCCAAGGCAGCCCCAGTCATCCGGATCTCTCCTTGGCGTCACCTCCCAGCACCCATCAATGGGCTGAGTGTTCACAGCTGAGGCCCTTTCTGGGTTCCAGAAACAGGGTGATTTTCACGATGGGCTCTCACTGCCTCACATCTCTCCCTCAACTGTTAGAGTCACTGGCCCGGATCTTGAAGAGATTTCCCTGAATGGGTATGGCTGCCAGTCATTGGCACAGAGGAATCACAAAAGTGAATTCTCACAGCAAGCCTGCGATAGGAAGTGAAAGTCACCACCCAAGCTCCCCCTCAGAACCAGACATTCCATTCTCAGCTTCTCTCTCCAATTACCCCCAATGTCTGTAAAGAGAGGATACCTGAGGGCACAGTGGCCTCTCATGTGCAGGAAAGCTGTAGGATAGATAAGACCAAAGAGCTGATTCCTGTGAATTGTAGTGTTGGTGAAGAATAGTGAGGGTACTGTGGACTTCCAGAGCAATAAACAAATTTGTTTTGGAAGAACTGCAAACAGATGCTTCTTAAAAGGCAGGATCATGAGAGCCACCTCACAGGCTTCAGGCTTATTATCAAGAGGGGCCAGTACCTGGAGGAGGATGTTGTGCTTGGAAAAGTAGAGGGGAGGTGAAAAGGAGAAAAAAGCTGACGCTGAACTTGAAATGATGGACTCAAGCAAGGCAATGATTGTGAGGATAGCACAGTGATGGTGAGGACGGTACAGTGATGGTGAGGACGGTACAGTGACGGTGAGGGGGGTACAGCGATGGTGAGGGTGGTACAGTGATGGTGAAGGCGGTACAGTGATGGTGAGGGTGGTACAGTAATGGTGTGAACGGTAAAGTGATGGTGAGGACGGTACAGTGATGGTGGGGGCAGTACAGTGATGGTGAAGGCGGTACAGTGATGGTGAGGGTGGTACAGTGATGGTGTGAACGGTAAAGTGATGGTGAGGACGGTACAGTGATGGTGAGGGCGGTACAGTGATGGTGAGGGCGGTACAGTGATGGTGAGGGCGGTACAGTGATGGTGGGGGCGGTACAGTGATGGTGAGGGCGGTACAGTGATGGTGAGGGCGGTACAGTGATGGTGAGGACGGTACAGTGATGGTCAGGATGGTACAGTGATGGTGAGGGAGGCACAGTGACGGTTAGAGCGGTACAGCGACGGTGAGGACGGTGCAGTGATGGTGAGGGAGGTACAGCGATGGTGAGGGTGACACAGTGACGGTGAGGACGGTACAGCGATCGTGAGGGAGGTACAGTGATGGTGAGGGTGGTACAGTGACGGTGAGGACGGTGCAGTGATGGTGGGGGTGGTACAGTGATGGTGAGGGCGGTACAGCGACGGTGAGGACGGTACAGTGGTTGTGAGCATAACTGTGCTCTGTTGTACATGGCATCCATATGTGCCGACACACTATCAATGGCACCTAATAACAACTATACAGAACATGAAAGCTCAGTTTCTTGCAATTGAAGTGAGATAGTTCCCATTCTCTAAGCCACTGCCTGTTATCCATATTGTGGTAGTTTGTGTTTCTGAGATGCTGGAAGCCGTGTCACTGGTATTTCATATACCAGGAGGGTCACCTATGGTGGACAAGTTTCAGCAAAGCCTCCAGACTAAGACTAGGGAAGAATTACTGGTGACCTTCAGCCAAAGAAAACCTTAGGAACCACAGCAGCACACTGTTATCTTGTGCTGAAAATTTGTGTGGAGCAATTGGTGGATTAGAACTGCTCACCTTTGGGTTGGCTGTGCCACCCTCTTCCTGTGAAGCCAATAGAGCTCCCTTGGATTGGTAGGCACTCAAAATATGCAGTGACCCAAACAATGAACTTCAGCAAGCAGGTAATCATGAGGACGGTGCAAGATGAGACACATTCTCTTCTGTTCTTTTTTTTTCTTTTTTCTTCTTTACCATCGAGTCAGATCCAACTGGCACAGGAGAAGACTGCCCATCCTTTTCCAGCAGAGCATCTGGTGGATTTGAACTGCGTGTCTTCAGGATTGCAGCACAGCTTCTTGCCACTAGGCCATCAGAGCTCCCTTCTGTTGTTTGTGTGACGACAGGAGACAGCTGGTTAACAACAAACAAAGTCAACTTGCAGCTACAGGGCTGTTCACTTTCCTCCTCTGACTGGTCCTTCGCCTCATGCTCTCCCTCCTCCCACTCCCCAGGAACCCTTCTGCACACAGACCCCTGAGTCTCTATCTCAGGGGAACCCAGCATGTGACAAACCCTAAGAGTCATGGTCTCACTTCTGGGATAAAGCTGAGGCACAGAAGATTAGGTCCCACTGCAGACGAGTGGTAGGCTGGGCCTTCAGTTTAGAAATCTTGGCTCCTCAGGAGATGTGTTCATTACCCTGAGGTTCCCTGGAACCCTTTTCAGTTGCCATGGAGTTGGCTCTAACTTGTGGTGACCCCCACCTCACCCCCTGAGTGTCAGAACAGAGTTGAACTTCGCCGCGTTTTCAGGGGCTGATGTTCTGGAGAAGCACTGGTGGCTTAGTTGTGCTCCATCCTAAAGGCACATGGTTCAAATTTGCCAGCTGCTCCAGAAGAGAAAGGTGGGCAGTCTCTTCCTGTGGGTTTTACACTTGAGGATCCGTCTGACTCATTCTCACACAACAGCAGCAACAACACCTGTAACAGCAACAGCAAAAAGAGCAGCAACAGTAGCAGTAACAAGAGCAGAAACAAAAACAGCAATAATAATAGTGAAACAATAGCAGCAACAGTAGCAATAATAGCAGTAGCAACAACAGAAACAGCACCAGCCGCAGCACCAGCAGCACCACCACCAATAGCAGTAGCAACAGGGCACAACAACAATAGCAAATCCAGCAGAAACAACATCAGCATTGACAACAGCAACAATAACAACAATAGCAACAGCAACAACACCAACAACAATAGTAACAACAGCAGGAAAAACATCAACAGCAACAACAGCAACAATAATAGCAGTAACAACAACAGCAGTAGCAACAACAATAGTAACAACAGCAGGAAAAACAGAAACCGTAATAATAGTAGCAATAGCAACAACAACAATAAGTTTTTTGAAATGAATGAGCAGCCTTTTCCTCCAAGGCACCACCAAGTGGATTCCGACCGCCAGTCTTTCAGTTAGCCAGAGGGTTTAACCGCTTGTATCCTCAAGGAACACCTGGCTTTCCTGAGTTATCTAATGAGTAGATGAGTGCTGCCTCCTTTAAATCGTTACACCTGCTTTCTACTAATCTTTCTGTCCTCTCCTCTCACAATGCAACCTCCCCTGCTATTTGATACCTTTCCTTCCAAAATAAGGAATCCCAGCGCTTAGTGACAGGGAAGAGATGTGGCAGTCTACTTCTGTAAAGGTTCACAGCCTTAGAAACCCTAAGGGCGGTTGTAATCTGTCCTGTGTGGCTACTGCTGTTGTTATGTGCCATGGAGTGTAGTAAACGAGCTAACTAGAAGCCATAATTTAATCAATAGTAATTCAATTTGTACGCTGAGCAAATAATTCAAGTAGCTGGACTCTGTGAAGAAGAATGTGGCATTAGGATTGGTGGAAAACTCATCAACAACCTATGTTTTGCAGATGACACAACCTTGCTTGCTGAAATTCAAGGAGACTTGAAGCACTTTGAAGAAGATCAAAGACTATAACTTTCCATATGGGTTACATCTCAACATCAAGAAAAGTTCTCACAAACGGACTAGCAGGCAACATGTTGATAGATGGACCAAAGATTGAAGATGTCAATTATTTCACTTTACTTGGATTAAAAAATAAGTACACATGGTAGCAAAAGTTAAGACATCAAAAGATAGGTTACACCGGGCAAATCCACTGTCAAGGACCTCTTTAAAGTGCTCAAGAACAGAGGTCTCAGTTTAAAGTCAAAGATGTAGCTGATCCAGGCCATGATCTTTTCAGGTCCTTCCTATCCATCTGAAAGTTGAAAAATTAATAAAAGAAGATCAAAAAAGAATGAATGCTTTTGTGTTGTGGTGCTTGAGAAAAGTCTAAATATTCTATGGACTGAAGAGAACAAATAAATCTTGGAGAAAGGGAAGCCAGGGTTCTTCTTGGAGCCAAGTCTGGTGAAACTTTATCTCACATAATACTTTGACTCTTTTGTCAGGAGGTCTTGGGTGGAAAGATAGGAAGATTCTCAATAAAATGGATTGACACAGTGATTATAATAATGGACTTGAGCATGGCAGAGATTGTGAAGGTAGTATTGGACAGGGTGACATTCAAATCTATTGTTCTTAGAGTCACTATATTGTTATTGTTAGGTGCCATCAAGTAGAGTACAACCCGTAGCGACCCTATGAACAACAGATGTGAACCCTGTCCTATCCTGTGCTACCATTATACTTCCCGACACACTAGAGCCCATTGTGGCAGTTACTGTGTCTATCCACCGCATTTAAGGGTCTTCCTCTCCTTCTCTGACCCTCTGCCTTTCCAAGCATCATGCCCCTTTCCAAGGAATAGCCCCTTCTAGAAGCATGCCCCAGGTATGTGAGGCAAAGCCTCATCATCATTGCCTGCAAAGAGCACTCTGGCTGCACCCTTTTCAAGACACACTTGTTCTTTTGGCAGGTCCATGGGATAGCCAGCCTTTTCCCCAACATTATAGCTTAACGGCATCAATTTTTCTTCTCTCATTTTCATTTATTGTCCAGCTCTCACATGCATAGCAAGCTACTGTATAGACCATGGGCTGAATCAGATGCACCTTAGCCCTCAAAGTGGCATCATTGCTCCTCAATAATTTGGAGAGGTACCTAACTGCAGACTTTCCCAGTGCAATACATCTCCTGATTTCCTGCCAATAGCAAGTCTGTTAATTGTGGATCCAAGTAAGATGAAGTTGTTGACAGTTTCACTCTCTTCCCCATCCTTCATTTTGTTGTCTATTGGTCAAGAGTTAAGAATTTTTGTTTTTTTTTTAATGTAGAGATTCAATCCATGGGTCACTATGAGTTGTGGTCAACTCAATGGCAGTGAACAACTAGGTACCTTTCTCCAGAATGAAGTTTATTATATCTGTCACCTTCCTTCTCAAAAGTGCAGGATCAGGCCACATTTCAAGCTATTGTACATAGGATTCCTATGAGTTGGACTTGACTTAACAACACCTAACAACAAAAGCTGTCTATGGCTCCCAGTAACCAATGGACCAAGTCTGAACTTCTCTGACCAGCACACAAAGCCCCTCTTGATTCAGACTCTGAACCTCCTCCAGTCCTATCACCCTCCTTTCCTGGTTATTTCGATCTGCTTAGCTTCTCACGTAGAACACACCATGCCTTTTCTCTCTACATGTGTAATTTCCTTTACTTGGAATTTGTCTTCTGTGTTCCTTCCAAGTGCAAATTCCTAATCAAGCTGCAAAGCCCATATGCCCAGCAGGGTATGGCTTTCTACGTAGAATTTTCTGACCTTTTGCTTCCCCTCTGTCCTGAGAGCTCTTAGAAGTAATCATTTCTGCAAACCCAGAGCCACTGCCTGGTACAAAATAGATGGATGGATGACTGTATAAATAGATGGTCAAATGGATGGATGGATGGATGGATGGATGGATGGATGGATGGATGGATGGATGGATAGATGGATGGATGAGGGACTAGTTGGATGGATAGATGCATCATGATGGCATGGATGGTTGGATGAATGAGTATTGAAGATAAGTTCAAAGAACAATGAGTAATCTTATGTAAGTAAAACTAAGGGTCATGGTTATGGAATTATTTTCTCACAGACTTCCTGAATCCCTGACTGCTCCAGGCTCTGGTGTCATAAAATAGGCAAACCAGTTGCCCTGGAGTCCACTTGGGCTCATGGCAACCCTATGTAAGTCAGAGTAGATCAATGCTCTGTTGTTGTTGTTAAGTGCCATTGAGTCTTAGGCGACTCACAGTGACCCTATGAACGAAAGACCTGAACGCTTGTATAACTTTCATCCTCTCTCCAGGTTCATAGGGTTTCTGGAAGCAAGCCATTTTGGAAGTGGATGCCACTCCTGCCTCCAAACTTGGTTTAATCAGGGAACTCCACCAACACTGTCCACCATGGGTGACCATTCTCACATTTGACACATTGGTGTCACAGTGTTCAGCTTCACAGCAACCACGAGTTACCTTTGTACAGCAAGTGGACAGACCAGGGCTATACAACCTAGAAGAGTGTTTGACCAAAAACAATTAAAAACAGGCCTGAGGGCCACGGATTACAATCACCCACCTTTGACTTGGTAGCATCACTTTCTGTGCACTAGGTCAACTGCTCTCTCTCTATGTCGTTGTTGTTGTTAAGTGCTGTTGAGTCATAGGTGACTCATAGCGACCCTATGAACGAAAGACCTGGACACTTGTTTAACTTTCATCAATGCCCTGTGGACTTTTAAATGGCTGATTTTTCAAAAATGCATCTCCAGTCCCTTCTTCTGAGGCATCTTTGGGTGTATCTCTACCTTCAACTTTTCAGTGAATAGTTCCTTTGTGCTACCTAAGGCCTCCATGAAGCTGTCTGCAAATAGCTATCTACCCCCATTTTATAGACAGAGAAACTGAGGCCTGGAGAAGTATAAGCAACACAGTTGTAATCACCCAGCCTTGAGGGGCTGAGCTGAACTCTGCCCATGTGCTCCTCCTCTCAGCTCAGCCTGCCAGCTCCTGAAGTGCTGTAATTAAGAGAAGGCCCTTTTGATCCAAATTATACTGCCCTTTGTGCTCTGGGGCAATTAACATGGAGCCACCGGATGGTGGACAGTATTTGCAACCACTGCAGCTGTGCGTGGGTGACAAGGGACTATGATTATATGGTGCCACGTTGACTGCCTGGCTCTACCTGGACCGTGGTCTGGTTGGTTCAGCTGAAGAGTCAGAGGCTTCTCAAGGTAAATGAGGAGCTTAAGTGGGGTGTGTGCCTCTCGCACCCAGATTGCCTGGATCACGCCCTCTCCCCCTCCACACATGCTCCAATCTCCTCTCTCAGAGAGGTCCACCCTGACCACTTTCTCTGTATCTGCAGTATCCACTCTGGCTGCCCTTCCCAGACCCCACTACAGAATCTAACTCCATTTTTTACTGACCACCCCCTGCACCTCGCCTGGAGCCTGGTTCAGATACTCAAGAACATTTTGAATGAGAAAATAAATGAATGAATGAATGAATGAATGAATGAATGTTTCTAACTAATAGTGGTATGACTTTGAGTAATCTCTTCACCTCACAGGCCTCTGTGTACCTTTCTGTGAAATGCTCAGAGGCCCCTGGAGACCCCAGAGGTGAGTGGAGTGGCACCCAATCAAGTCTCAATTGTTTTCCTTCCTGCCCTGTCGACCTGGAGGTATCCCCACCCCCACTACTATAGCAGCACTTCTCATGAACCATGACATCAATTCCCCCCCAGCACAAAGCCCCTCTGCTCAACTCCAGCCCTCACCTTTGGTGGAACCCACAAACCACTTTCTCTCCACTTCCTTGGTGGTTAAGAGTCCCCCTGCCTTCCCCCAAAGAGTGGAACAGTCTCACCACTTCTGGGTTTTCCCTGAACAGCCCCCCTCCACCTCCCAAGATTCGAGTTTGTACACAGGGAATTGACTGGCGTGGAACACAGTCTCTTCACTTGCTTTGTTCTGTGGGCTCTCTCTGGAAACAGCCCCCCACCAGATGCTGGTTTTCACACAGGAAATTGACTGGGGCGGGGTGTGCTCTGGGCAGCAGCACCCACAAAGGGGTGGAAAGCCGTACTTTGTAGAAAGAGATGTTGAGCCAAAATGCAATCACAAAAAGACTGTGTTCATCCCGGGCTGGCGGAGGACACTTTAGACTTTTCCAGAATGGAGACCCAGCTTCAGCACCCAGCTGTGGACCTGTCTTTCTCTACAGGCTGCTCAGGTGGAGAGTGGGATCTTGGCCGAGGCTGCTGACATCAGTTGCTGAGAGCAGTGCCCGCGGAGGGACTGGGCTGTGAGGTGTCAGTCTGGAGATTGAGGGCATAGGTGGGATGAAGTGGGGGAGAAACATGGGCGATACACCCACATGCCCAGCAACCACTCCAAATGCAGAGCAAGTTGCAAAGTTTTCAAAGTAATAAGAGTCCATAGAATCAGATCAAAAGATGAAAATGTTGTTACAGCTTCCTGTTGCCGAAGAATTACTATCTTTGAATTGTAGTGAGGAATAGTGAAGATCTCATGAACTTCCAGAAGAATGAACAAATCTCTTGGAAGAAGTGCAACCAGAACGCTCCGTAGAAGCTGGGATGGCACGATTTCATCTCACATTCTTGAAGCATGTCATCAAGAGGATCCAGTTCCTGGAGAAGATGAATATGCTTGGAAAGGTGGAAAGTCAGCCAAGAAAGAGGAAGACCCTCAATGAGCTGGATGGATGCAGGGGTGACAACAGAGGGCTCAAACACGCCTGCTATTGTGAGGTTGGAGCAGGACTGGGCACCCTCACTGTGCTATCATCCAGAAGGTCACTACGATGGGAGATGACCAGTGGAACCTACAACAAGTGCAACACGGCTTCTGCAACAAATTACCACAAAGGTGGGTCCTTCAAACAACACACAAATATTAACATCTACAACTGTGACTCTACCATCACCATCACATTAGTGAACAGAGCCACCTCCCACCCTCACCCTCACCCCCAGGGGTCCTGCTGCCCCTTTACAATCCCTTCTTCCTGTCCCTCTGCACCCCATACCCCAGGCAAACCCTAATCTGCTTCTTGTCACCATAGATTTCCTAGAATTGGGTGTCATAGGAGTTGTGCCGGATGCACTCTTTTTGCCTGGCTTCTTTCACTCAGCGTCATTCATTTGAGACTCATCCATATTGTTTCATGTATTAATAATTTGGGGGGTTTTATCCACTGAGGAATAGAACTTCAGTAAATGCACCAACCACCATTTGTTTATCTGCTCTTCTTGTGGCCAATGTCGGTCTTGTTTCTGGTCTGGGGACTATGACGAGCTAAGGAAGCCTGGCGGTATAATGGTTAAGCTCACAGCTGGAATGAAGAGCTTAGTGCTTTTAACCCTCTGGTGCTTCACAGGGAGCTCTGGTGGCTTGTGGTGGTGATGGTGTGCTGTGGGGTCAGGACAGATGCACAGCTGACTCTCCAGCGGGTTTTCAGTGGCAGTAAATTGCACAAGAGGAGATTGCCCAAGTTTCTCCTGCAAAGCAGTTGGGGGAGTCAAACCACAGGCCTCTGGGTTGGCAGCACTACTCCTGAGTGGTAAGGAATTGTGCTGCTAACACAAAGGCAGGCAATTTGAATCCACCAGCTGCTCCATGAATCCACCAACTGTTCCATGAATCCACCAGCTGCTCCATTAATCTACCTGCTGCTCCATAAATCCACCAGCTGCTCCATTAATCTACCTGCTGCTCCATAAATCCACCAGCTGCTCCATGAATCCACCTGCTTCTCCATGAATCCACCAGCTGCTCCATTAATCTACCTGCTGCTCCATGAATCCACCTGCTGCTCCATGAATCCACCAGCTGCTCCATGAATCCACCAGCTGCTCCATGAATCCACCAGCTGCTCCATGAATCCACCAGCTGCTCCACAGGAGGAAAATGAACTGTCTGCTTCTGTGAAATTTACTGCCTCTGAGAACCCATTGAAGGTCACTATGGGTCAGTTCCACACAACCTGAAGGTACTCAACAACAACAACTACAATGATAGTCGCTTCCCAGGACAAAGATGGATGAATTCTTTCTGGAGGGATTTTGTTGTGGTTAGAGACCTTCAAGTCAACACTGCCTCATAGCAATTTGTGAAAAACAGATCTGAACCCTGCCCTGTCCTGCACCACCCTCAGGACTTCCAATACGTTCAAGCCCATTTTGACAGTACCTGTGTTACTCCATTTCTGTGAAGATCTTCCTTTCTTCTCTCTCTCTC